>NC_090747.1:68132836-68190336 GCF_036898095.1 Palaemon carinicauda
CGTTTGGTGAACTAATCTCTCTTGGGGAGTGCTAAGAGCATGCCCAAACCATCTCTATCTACCCCTCATCATGATCTTATCCACATATGGCACTCGAGTAATCTCTCTTATAGTTTAATTTCTAATTCTGTCCTTCCATTTAACTACCAGTATCCTTCCAAAGGCTTTGTTCTCAAATCTACTCATGACCTATGACCATAGAGTAACACCGATCTCACTAAACTGATAAGAAGTCTGATTTTTATATGTAATTTTAGGCGATTTGATTTCCAAATTTTGCTTAACCTAGCCATTGTCTAATTTGCTTTTTCCAATCTTTCACTAAACTCTAATTCTAAAAACCTTATGTTGAATATCATAGTTCCTAAATACTTGAATGATTCTACCTCCTTTTTCCTTCCAATGATATTTCATCTTCCATTGCATACTCCGGTCTCATCATCTCTGTCTTTCTTATAATTATCATCAATCCAACCTCATGTGATATTTCATGAATTCTGGTAAGCAAGAATTGCAAATCCTGTGGTGCTCTGCTAACAAGGACACCATCATCAACATACTCTAGGTCTGCTAAATTCCCATAACCAATCCAGTCCAATATTAGGGTTATACATTTTATAGTCAAAAAAGAAAAAAAAAAAAAAAAAAACATACAAATAAGATGGGTTCTAAGAGTGCATTCAAAATATGGAAAGATCACTAATTCAACATTATTATGGTAAGCCATTTACGATATTCAATCACCATTCGAACCGAATGGGTTTTGAGATAGAGTTTTGAGGCTGGAAAGTTCCTAAGTTTAACATGATTAGGGTAAAATATATACAGTAATCAATCTGGTAGGTTCCGAAAGTATTCGGAAGCTGAACAGATCACCACTCCAGATCTACACTGTAACCATCCACGTCACGAACCCCAAGGGTTCCAAAAATACGATTTGAAGCTAGGAAGATATTTAGTTCAACATTATTAGGGTTAGATATATTCAGTAACCATCCACCTTATGAAACACAATGGTCCCAAAAGTATAATTTGAAGCTGGAAAGATATTTAGTTCAACATTATTAGGGTTAGATATATTCAGTAACCATCTACCTTATGAAACACAAGGGTCCCAAAAGTATAATTTGAAGCTGGAAAGATATTTAGTTCAACATTATTAGAGTTAGATATATACAGTAACCATCCACCTTACTAACCAAAAGGGTTCCAAGAGTACGATTTGAAGCTGGAAAGATCTATAGTTCAGGATTATTATGGTTAGATATATCCAGAAACCCTCCACCTTACAAACCACATGGATTCCATGAGTACGATTTGAACCTGGGAATCTCTTTAGTTCAACATTATTATGGTTAGCTTTACACAATAACTATCCACCTTCCGAGCCAAAAGGGTTCCAAAAGTATGATTTGAAGCTGGGAAGATCATTAGTTCAACTTTATTAGAGTTAAATATATACAGTAACCCTCAACCTTACGAACCACAAGAGTTCCAAAAGTACGATTTGAAGCTAAGAAGATTTTGAATTCAACATTATTAGGCTTCGCTATATACAGTAACCATCCACTTTACGAACCAGAAGGGTTCCAAGAGTATGATTTGAAGCTGGGAAGAGCTTTAGTTCAACATTATTAGGGTTAGCTATATGCAGTAACGTACACTGATCATGGTTAATAGGGATGTCATAAACTGTGGCTATGTAAATATACAATATGTTGGTAATAAAACTATTCAAATTCGAGAATTGATAAACGAGAAATATTTGGATATACTAGCATTATCTGAAACATGGTTAAATGACTTGGACAAGGTAAAGATCACTGAAATGACGCCCCCTACACATCCCTTCTTTCACATACAGAGAGAAGGTAGGTCTGGTGGGGGTGTCGGACTCTTTATTCATAAAAGTTACTCAAATCTCAAAACGTTGAAAAGAATTAGTGTAACAAGCTTTGAATATATAGAAATAAAATTTACGCCATAAACAGAAGAATATCCGTTGTAAACAATACGTGATCTGAAACGATAAATACTCTGAACGAAAAAGGTAAAAGTACAGCGGAGGTCCTGTAGAGAGTAGGGTTCTCCTGCTATATGGGGACGGAAAAGCAGCCATCAAAGTAAGTAAGTAAAGTACACCTTACGAACCACAAGAGTTCCAAGAGTCTGATTTGGAGTTGGGAAGATCTATAGTTCAACATTATTAGTGTTAGATATATACAGTAGCCATCCACCTTACGACCCACAAGGATACCGATAGTACGATTTGAAGCTGGGAAGATCTTTAGATCAACATTACTAGGATTAGATATATACACTACCCATCCACATTACGAACCACAACGGTTCCAAGAGTATGATATGAAGCTGTTAAGATCCTTAGTTCAACATTATTAGAATTAGCTATATACAGTAACCTAAACTTTATGAACCAAAAGGGTTCCAAGAGTACGATATGAAGTTGGAATATCTTTAATTTAACATTACTTGGGTTAGCTATATTCAATAACCATCCACCTTACGAACCACAAGGGTTCCAAGAGCACTATTTTAAGCTGGGAAGATTTTTAGTTCAATGTTATTAGAGTTGATATATACAGTAACATTCCACCTTACGAAACTTAAGGGTTCCAAGAGTACGATGTGAAGCTGGGAAGATCTTTAGTTCAATATTATTAGAGTTGATATATACAGTAACATTCCACCTTACGAAACTTAAGGGTTCCAAGAGTACGATGTGAAGCTGGGAAGATCTTTAGTTCAATATTATTAGAGTTGATATATACAGTAACATTCCACCTTACGAAACTTAAGGGTTCCAAGAGTACGATGTGAAGCTGGGAAGATATTTAGTTCAATGTTATTAGAGTTAATATATACAGTATCATTCCACCTTACGAACCACAAGGGTTCCAAGAGTACGATTTGACGCTGGGGAGATCTTCATTTCAACATTATTAGGGTTAGCTTTATACAATAACCATCAATCTTACGACCTACAAGGGATCCAAGAGTATGATTTGATGCTGGAACGATCTTTAGTTCAACATTATTAGGGTTAGCTTTATAAAGTGACCTACATCTTACGAACCACAAGGGTTCCAAGTGTACGATTTGAAGCTGGGAAGATATTTGGTGCAACATTCTTAGTTATATATATGCAGTAGCCATCCACTTTACGAACCACAAGGGTTCCAAGAGTATGATTTGACGCTAGAGAGATCTTTATTTCAACATTATTAGGGTTCGCTTTATACAATTACCACCCATCTTACGAACTACAAGGGTTCCAAGAGTATGAATTGAAGCTGGGAAGATCTTTAGTAGGGTCAGCTATATACAGTAGCCATCCACCTTACCAAACACAATGGTTCCAAGAGTACGATTTAAAGCTGGGAAGATCTTTAGTTCAACATTATTATAGTCAGATATTTACAGTAACCATCCACTTTACTAACCACAAGGGTTCCAAGGGTACAATTTGAAGCTGGGAAGATCTTTAATTCAATATTATTACAATTAACTATATTCAGTAACCTACACCTTACGAACCACTAGCGTTCCAAGAGTACGATTTGAAGCTGGGAAGATCTTCAGTTCAACATTAGTAGGGTTAGCTAAATACAGTAGCCATCCACTTTTCGAAGCACAAGTGTTCCATGGGTACAATTTGAAGCTGGGAAGATTTTTAGTTCAACATTATTAGGGTTAGATATATACATTAAACCATCAACATTCCGAACCACAAGGGTTCCAAGAGTACGATGTGAAGCTGGGAAGATCTTTAGTTCAAAATTATTAGGGTTAGATATATACAGTAACCATCAACCTTCCGAACCACAAGGGTTCCAAGAGTACGATGTGAAGCTGGGAAGATCTTTAGTTCAAAATTATTAGGGTTAGATATATACAGTAACCATCAACCTTCCGAACCACAAGGGTTCCAAGAGTACGATGTGAAGCTGGGAAGATGTTCAGTTAAACATTATTAGGGCTAGCTATATACAGTAACCATCAACCTTCCGAACCCCAAGGGTTACAATAGTATGATGCGAAGCTGGGAAGATCTTCAGTTCAACATTATTAGGGTTAGCTATATACAGTATCCATCAACCTTCCGAACCACAAGGGTTCCAATAGTACGATGTGAAGCTGGGAAGATGTTCAGTTCAACATTATTAGGGTTAGCTATATACAGTAACCATCAACCTTCCAACCCACAAGGGTTCCAAGAGTACGATGAGAAGCTGGGAAGATCTTCAGTTCAACATTATTAGGGTTAGCTATATACAGTATCCATCAACCTTCCGAACCACAAGGGTTCCAAGAGTACGATGTGAAGCTGAGAAGATGTTCAGTTCAACATTATTAGGGTTAGCTATATACAGTAACCATCAACCTTCCAACCCACAAGGGTTCCAAGAGTACGATGTAAAGCTGGGAAGATCTTTAGTTCAACATTATTAGGGTTAGCTATATACAGTAACCATCAACCTTCTGAACCACAAGGGCTACAATAGTACGATGTGAAGCTGTGAAGATCTTCGGTTCAACATTATTAGGGTTAGCTATATACAGTAACCATCAACCTTCCAACCCACAAGGGTTCCAAGAGTACTATGAGAAGCTGGGAAGATCTTCAGTTCAACATTATTAGGGCTAGCTATATACAGTAACCATCAACCATCCGAACCACAAGGGTTACAATAGTACCATGTGAAGCTGGGAAGATCTTTAGTTCAACATTATTAGGGTTAGCTATATACAGTAACCATCAACTTTCCAAACCACAAGGGTTCCAAGAGTACGATGTAAAGCTGGGAAGATCTTTAGTTCAACATTATTAGGGTTAGCTATATACAGTAACCATCAACCTTCTGAACCACAAGGGCTACAATAGTACGATGTGAAGCTGGGAAGATGTTCAGTTCAACATTATTAGGGTTAGCTATATACAGTAACCATCAACCTTCCGAACCACAAGGGTTCCAAGAGTATGGTTTGAAGCTAGGAAGATCTTTAGTTCAACATTATTAGGGTTAGATATATACAGTAACCATCAACCTTCTGAACCACAAGGGTTCCAAGAGTACGATGTGAAGCTGGGAAGATGTTCAGTTCAACATTATTAGGGTTAGCTATATACAGTAACCATCAACCTTCCAACCCACAAGGGTTCCAAGAGTACTATGAGAAGCTGGGAAGATCTTCAGTTCAACATTATTAGGGCTAGCTATATACAGTAACCATCAACCATCCGAACCACAAGGGTTACAATAGTACCATGTGAAGCTGGGAAGATCTTTAGTTCAACATTATTAGGGTTAGCTATATACAGTAACCATCAACTTTCCAAACCACAAGGGTTCCAAGAGTACGATGTAAAGCTGGGAAGATCTTTAGTTCAACATTATTAGGGTTAGCTATATACAGTAACCATCAACCTTCTGAACCACAAGGGCTACAATAGTACGATGTGAAGCTGGGAAGATCTTTAGTTCAACATTATTAGGGTTAGCTATATACAGTAACCATCAACCTTCCGAACCACAAGGGTTCCAAGAGTATGGTTTGAAGCTAGGAAGATCTTTAGTTCAACATTATTAGGGTTAGATATATACAGTAACCATCAACCTTCCAAACCACAAGGGTTCCAAGAGTACGATGTAAAGCTGGGAAGATCTTTAGTTCAACATTATTAGGGTTAGCTATATACAGTAACCATCAACCTTCCGAACCCCAAGGGTTACAATAGTACGATGTGAAGCTGGGAAGATCTTTAGTTCAACATTATTAGGGTTAGCTACATACAGTAACCATCAACCATCCAAACCACAAGGGTTACAATAGTACCATGTGAAGCTGGGAAGATCTTTAGTTCAACATTATTAGGGTTAGCTATATACAGTAACCATCAACTTTCCAAACCACAAGGGTTCCAAGAGTACGATGTAAAGCTGGGAAGATCTTTAGTTCAACATTATTAGGGTTAGCTATATACAGTAACCATCAACCTTCTGAACCACAAGGGCTACAATAGTACGATGTGAAGCTGGGAAGATGTTCAGTTCAACATTATTAGGGTTAGCTATATACAGTAACCATCAACCTTCCGAACCACAAGGGTTCCAAGAGTATGGTTTGAAGCTAGGAAGATCTTTAGTTCAACATTATTAGGGTTAGATATATACAGTAACCATCAACCTTCCAAACCACAAGGGTTCCAAGAGTACGATGTGAAGCTGGGAAGATGTTCAGTTCAACATTATTAGGGTTAGCTATATACAGTAACCATCAACCTTCCAACCCACAAGGGTTCCAAGGGTACGATGAGAAGCTGGGAAGATCTTCAGTTCAACATTATTAGGGCTAGCTATATACAGTAACCATCAACCTTCCGAACCGCAAGGGTTACAATAGTATGATGTGAAGCTGGGAAGATCTTTAGTTCAACATTATTAGGGTTAGCTACATACAGTAACCATCAACCTTCCGAACCACAAGGGTTACAATAGTACCATGTGAAGCTGGGAAGATCTTTAGTTCAACATTATTAGGGTTAGCTATATACAGTAACCATCAACTTTCCAAACCACAAGGGTTCCAAGAGTACAATGTAAAGCTTGGAAGATCTTTAGTTCAACATTATTAAGGTTAGCTATATACAGTAACCATCAACCTTCTGAACCACAAGGGTTAAAATAGTGCGATGTGAAGCTGGGAAGATCTTCAGTTCAACATTATTAGGGTTTGCTACATACAGTAACCATCAACCTTCCGAACCACAAGGGTTACAATAGTACGATGTGAAGCTGGGAAGATCTTTAGTTCAACATTATTAGGGTTAGCTATATACAGTAACCATCAACCTTCCGAACCACAAGGGTTCCAAGAGTACGGTTTGAAGCTAGGAAGATCTTTAGTTCAACATTATTAGGGTTTGATATATACAGTAACCATCAACCTTCCAAACCACAAGGGTTCCAAGAGTACGATGTGAAGCTGGGAAGATCTTCAGTTCAACATTATTAGGGTTAGCTATATACAGTAACCATCAACCTTCCGAACCACAAGGGTTCCAAGAGTACGATGAGAAGCTGGGAAGATCTTCAGTTCAACATTATTAGGGTTAGCTGTATACAGTAACCATCAACCTTCCACGCTGTCAATGACCTTAGATGTCAGGATGCCGGACAACTTTAAATCAATCAATCAATCATCAACCTTTCAAACCATAAGGGTTCCAAGAGTACGATTTAAAGGTGGGAAGATCTTCAGTTCAACATTAGTAGAGTTAGCTATATACAGTAGCCATCCACTTTTCGAACCACAAGTGTTCCAAGGGTACAATTTGAAGCTGGGAAGATCTTTATTTCAACATTATTAGTTAGATAGGTACAGTAACTATCCACCTTATGAACAACAAGGGTTCTGGGAGTACGATTTGAAGCCGGGAAGATCTCTAGTTTAACATTATTAGAGTTAGACATATACAGTAACCCTCCACCATGCGAACCACAAAGCATCCTATAGTATGATTTGAAGCTGGGAAGATGTTCAGTTCAACATTATTATGGTTAGCTATATACAGTAACCATCAACCTTCCGAACCACAAGGGTTCCAAGAGTACGGTTTGAAGCTAGGAAGATCTTTAGTTCAACATTATTAGGGTTAGATATATACAGTAACCATCAACCTTCCAAACCACAAGGGTTCCAAGAGTACGGTTTGAAGCTAGGAAGATCTTTAGTTCAACATTATTAGGGTTAGATATATACAGTAACCATCAACCTTCCAAACCACAAGGGTTCCAAGAGTACGATGTGATGTTGGGAAGATCTTTAGTTCAACATTATTAGGGTTAGATATATACAGTAACCATCAACATTCCAAACAACAAGGGTTCCAAGAGTACGATGTGAAGCTGGGAAGATGTTCAGTTTAACATTATTAGGGTTTGCTATATACAGTAACCATCAACCTTCCGAACCACAAAAGTTCCAATAGTACCATGTGAAGCAGGGAAGATCTCTTGTGTTCAACATTATTAGGGTTAGCTATATACAGTAACCATCAACCTTCCGAACCACAAGGGTTACAATAGTACGATGTGAAGCTGGGAAGATGTTCAGTTCAACATTATTAGGGTTAGCTATATACGGTAACCATCAACCTTCCGAACCACAAGGGTTACAATAGTAGGATGTAAAGCTGGGAAGATCTTCGGTTCAACATTATTAGGGTTTGCTATATAGAGTAACCATTAACCTTCCAAACCACAAGGGTTCCAAGAGTACTATGAGAAGCTGGGAAGATTTTCAGTTCAACATTATTAGGGTTAGCTATATACAATAACCATCAACCTTCCGAACCGCAAGGGTTACAATAGTACGATGTGAAGCTGGGAAGATCTTTAGTTCAACATTATTAAGGTTAGCTATATACAGTAACCATCAACCTTCCGAACCACAAAAGTTCCAATAGTACCATGTGAAGCAGGGAAGATCTTTAGTTCAACATTATTAGGGTTAGCTATATACAGTAACCATCAACCTTCCGAACCGCAAGGGTTACAATAGTACGATGTGAAGCTGGGAAGATCTTTAGTTCAACATTATTAGGGTTAGCTATATACAGTAACCATCAACCTTCCGAACCAAAAGGGTTACAATAGTACGATGAGAAGCTGGGAAGATGTTCAGTTTAACATTATTAGGGTTTGCTATATACAGTAATCATCAACCTTCCGAACCACAAAAGTTCCAATAGTACCATGTGAAGCAGGGAAGATCTCTTGTGTTCAACATTATTAGGGTTAGCTATATACAGTAACCATCAACCTTCCGAACAACAAGAGTTCCAAGAGTAGGATGTGAAGCAGGGAAGATCTCTTGTGTTCAACATTATTAGGGTTAGCTATATATAGTAACCATCAACCTTCCAAACCACAAGGGTTCCAAGAGTACGATGAGAAGCTTTGAAGATGTTCAGTTCAACATTATTAGGGTTTGCTATATACAGTAACCATCAACCTTCCGAACAACAAGAGTTCCAATAGTAGGATGTGAAGCAGGGAAGATCTCTTGTGTTCAACATTATTAGGGTTAGCTATATATAGTAACCATCAACCTTCCAAACCACAAGGGTTCCAAGAGTACGATGAAAAGCTTTGAAGATGTTCAGTTCAACATTATTAGGGTTTGCTATATACAGTAACCATCAACCTTCCAAACAACAAGAGTTCCAAGAGTACGATGTGAAGCAGGGAATATCTTCGGTTCAACATTATTAGGGTTAGCTATATACAGTAACCATCAACCTTCCAAACCACAAGGGTTCCAAGAGTACGATGAGAAGCTTTGAAGATGTTCAGTTCAACATTATTAGGGTTTGCTATATACAGTAACCATCAACCTTCCGAACAACAAGAGTTCCAAGAGTACGATGTGAAGCAGGGAAGATCTCTTGTGTTCAACATTATTAGGGTTAGCTATATACAGTAACCATCAACCTTCCAAACCACAAGGGTTCCAAGAGTACGATGAGAAGCTGGGAAGATCTTCAGTTCAACATTATTAGGGTTTGCTATATACAGTAACCATCAACCTTCCGAACAACAAGAGTTCCAAGAGTACGATGTGAAGCAGGGAATATCTTCGGTTCAACATTATTAGGGTTTGCTATATAAAGTAACCATTAACTTTCCAAACCACAAGGGTTCCAAGAGTACGATGAGAAGCTGGGAAGATTTTCAGTTCAACATTATTAGGGTTAGCTATATACAGTAACCATCAACCTTCCGAACCGCAAGGGTTACAATAGTACGATGTGAAGCTGGGAATATCTTCGGTTCAACATTATTAGGGTTAGCTATATACAGTAACCATCAACCTTCCGAACCACAAGGGTTCCAAGAGTAAGATGTGAAGCTGGGAAGATCTTCGGTTCAACATTATTAGGGTTTGCTATATACAGTAATCATCAACCTTCCGAACCACAAAGGTTCCAATAGTACGATGTGAAGCTGGGAAGATCTTCAGTTCAACATTATTAGGGTTAGCTATATACAGTAACCATCAACCTTCCGAACCACAAGGGTTCCAATACTACGATGTAAAGCTGGGAAGATTTTCAGTTCAACATTATTAGGGTTTGCTATATACAGTAACCATCAACCTTCCGAACAACAAGAGTTCCAAGAGTACGATGTGAAGCTGAGAAGATCTTTAGTTCAACATTATTAGGGTTAGCTATATACAGTAACCATCAACCTTCCGAACCACAAGGGTTACAATAGTACGATGTGAAGCTGGAAAGATGTTCAGTTCAACATTATTAGGGTTAGCTATATACAGTAACCATCAACCTTCCGAACCACAAGGGTTACAATAGTACGATGTGAAGCTGGGAAGATCTTCTGCTCAACATTATTAGGCTTTGCTATATACAGTAACCATTAACCTTCCAAACCACAAGGGTTCCAAGAGTACGATGAGAAGCTGGGAAGATTTTCAGTTCAACATTATTAGGGTTAGCTATATACAGTAACCATCAACCTTCCGAACCGCAAGGGTTACAATAGTACGATGTGAAGCTGGGAAGATCTTTAGTTCAACATTATTAGGGTTAGCTATATACAGTAACCATCAACTTTCCAAACCACAAGGGTTCCAAGAGTACAATGTAAAGCTTGGAAGATCTTTAGTTCAACATTATTAAGGTTAGCTATATACAGTAACCATCAACCTTCTGAACCACAATGGTTAAAATAGTGCGATGTGAAGCTGGGAAGATCTTCAGTTCAACATTATTAGGGTTTGCTACATACAGTAACCATCAACCTTCCGAACCACAAGGGTTACAATAGTACGATGTGAAGCTGGGAAGATCTTTAGTTCAACATTATTAGGGTTAGCTATATACAGTAACCATCAACCTTCCGAACCACAAGGGTTCCAAGAGTACGGTTTGAAGCTAGGAAGATCTTTAGTTCAACATTATTAGGGTTAGATATATACAGTAACCATCAACCTTCCAAACCACAAGGGTTCCAAGAGTACGATGTGAAGCTTGGAAGATCTTCAGTTCAACATTATTAGGGTTAGCTATATACAGTAACCATCAACCTTCCGAACCACAAGGGTTCCAAGAGTACGATGAGAAGCTGGGAAGATCTTCAGTTCAACATTATTAGGGTTAGCTGTATACAGTAACCATCAACCTTCCACGCTGTCAATGACCTTAGATGTCAGGATGCCGGACAACTTTAAATCAATCAATCAATCATCAACCTTTCAAACCATAAGGGTTCCAAGAGTACAATTTAAAGGTGGGAAGATCTTCAGTTCAACATTAGTAGAGTTAGCTATATACAGTAGCCATCCACTTTTCGAACCACAAGTGTTCCAAGGGTACAATTTGAAGCTGGGAAGATCTTTATTTCAACATTATTAGTTAGATAGGTACAGTAACTATCCACCTTATGAACAACAATGGTTCTGGGAGTACGATTTGAAGCCGGGAAGATCTCTAGTTTAACATTATTAGAGTTAGACATATACAGTAACCCTCCACCATGCGAACCACAAAGCATCCTATAGTATGATTTGAAGCTGGGAAGATGTTCAGTTCAACATTATTATGGTTAACTATATACAGTAACCATCAACCTTCCGAACCACAAGGGTTCCAAGAGTACGGTTTGAAGCTAGGAAGATCTTTAGTTCAACATTATTAGGGTTAGATATATACAGTAACCATCAACCTTCCAAACCACAAGGGTTCCAAGAGTACGGTTTGAAGCTAGGAAGATCTTTAGTTCAACATTATTAGGGTTAGATATATACAGTAACCATCAACCTTCCAAACCACAAGGGTTCCAAGAGTACGATGTGATGTTGGGAAGATCTTTAGTTCAACATTATTAGGGTTAGATATATACAGTAACCATCAACATTCCAAACAACAAGGGTTCCAAGAGTACGATGTGAAGCTGGGAAGATGTTCAGTTTAACATTATTAGGGTTTGCTATATACAGTAACCATCAACCTTCCGAACCACAAAAGTTCCAATAGTACCATGTGAAGCAGGGAAGATCTCTTGTGTTCAACATTATTAGGGTTAGCTATATACAGTAACCATCAACCATCCGAACCACAAGGGTTACAATAGTACGATGTGAAGCTGGGAAGATGTTCAGTTCAACATTATTAGGGTTAGCTATATACAGTAACCATCAACCTTCCGAACCACAAGGGTTACAATAGTACGATGTAAAGCTGGGAAGATCTTCGGTTCAACATTATTAGGGTTTGCTATATACAGTAACCATTAACCTTCCAAACCACAAGGGTTCCAAGAGTACTATGAGAAGCTGGGAAGATTTTCAGTTCAACATTATTAGGGTTAGCTATATACAATAACCATCAACCTTCCGAACCGCAAGGGTTACAATAGTACGATGTGAAGCTGGGAAGATCTTTAGTTCAACATTATTAAGGTTAGCTATATACAGTAACCATCAACCTTCCGAACCACAAAAGTTCCAATAGTACCATGTGAAGCAGGGAAGATCTTTAGTTCAACATTATTAGGGTTAGCTATATACAGTAACCATCAACCTTCCGAACCGCAAGGGTTACAATAGTACGATGTGAAGCTGGGAAGATCTTTAGTTCAACATTATTAGGGTTAGCTATATACAGTAACCATCAACCTTCCGAACCAAAAGGGTTACAATAGTACGATGAGAAGCTGGGAAGATGTTCAGTTTAACATTATTAGGGTTTGCTATATACAGTAATCATCAACCTTCCGAACCACAAAAGTTCCAATAGTACCATGTGAAGCAGGGAAGATCTCTTGTGTTCAACATTATTAGGGTTAGCTATATACAGTAACCATCAACCTTCCGAACAACAAGAGTTCCAAGAGTAGTATGTGAAGCAGGGAAGATCTCTTGTGTTCAACATTATTAGGGTTAGCTATATATAGTAACCATCAACCTTCCAAACCACAAGGGTTCCAAGAGTACGATGAGAAGCTTTGAAGATGTTCAGTTCAACATTATTAGGGTTTGCTATATACAGTAACCATCAACCTTCCGAACAACAAGAGTTCCAAGAGTACGATGTGAAGCAGGGAAGATCTCTTGTGTTCAACATTATTAGGGTTAGCTATATACAGTAACCATCAACCTTCCGAACAACAAGAGTTCCAAGAGTAGGATGTGAAGCAGGGAAGATCTCTTGTGTTCAACATTATTAGGGTTAGCTATATATAGTAACCATCAACCTTCCAAACCACAAGGGTTCCAAGAGTACGATGAGAAGCTTTGAAGATGTTCAGTTCAACATTATTAGGGTTTGCTATATACAGTAACCATCAACCTTCCGAACAACAAGAGTTCCAAGAGTAGGATGTGAAGCAGGGAAGATCTCTTGTGTTCAACATTATTAGGGTTAGCTATATATAGTAACCATCAACCTTCCAAACCACAAGGGTTCCAAGAGTACGATGAGAAGCTTTGAAGATGTTCAGTTCAACATTATTAGGGTTTGCTATATACAGTAACCATCAACCTTCCAAACAACAAGAGTTCCAAGAGTACGATGTGAAGCAGGGAATATCTTCGGTTCAACATTATTAGGGTTAGCTATATACAGTAACCATCAACCTTCCAAACCACAAGGGTTCCAAGAGTACGATGAGAAGCTTTGAAGATGTTCAGTTCAACATTATTAGGGTTTGCTATATACAGTAACCATCAACCTTCCGAACAACAAGAGTTCCAAGAGTACGATGTGAAGCAGGGAAGATCTCTTGTGTTCAACATTATTAGGGTTAGCTATATACAGTAACCATCAACCTTCCAAACCACAAGGGTTCCAAGAGTACGATGAGAAGCTGGGAAGATCTTCAGTTCAACATTATTAGGGTTTGCTATATACAGTAACCATCAACCTTCCGAACAACAAGAGTTCCAAGAGTACGATGTGAAGCAGGGAATATCTTCGGTTCAACATTATTAGGGTTTGCTATATAAAGTAACCATTAACTTTCCAAACCACAAGGGTTCCAAGAGTACGATGAGAAGCTGGGAAGATTTTCAGTTCAACATTATTAAGGTTAGCTATATACAGTAACCATCAACCTTCCGAACCGCAAGGGTTACAATAGTACGATTTGAAGCTGGGAATATCTTCGGTTCAACATTATTAGGGTTAGCTATATACAGTAACCATCAACCTTCCGAACCACAAGGGTTCCAAGAGTAAGATGTGAAGCTGGGAAGATCTTCGGTTCAACATTATTAGGGTTTGCTATATACAGTAATCATCAACCTTCCGAACCACAAAGGTTCCAATAGTACGATGTGAAGCTGGGAAGATCTTCAGTTCAACATTATTAGGGTTAGCTATATACAGTAACCATCAACCTTCCGAACCACAAGGGTTCCAATACTACGATGTAAAGCTGGGAAGATTTTCAGTTCAACATTATTAGGGTTTGCTATATACAGTAACCATTAACCTTCCGAACAACAAGAGTTCCAAGAGTACGATGTGAAGCTGAGAAGATCTTTAGTTCAACATTATTAGGGTTAGCTATATACAGTAACCATCAACCTTCCGAACCACAAGGGTTACAATAGTATGATGTGAAGCTGGAAAGATGTTCAGTTCAACATTATTAGGGTTAGCTATATACAGTAACCATCAACCTTCCGAACCACAAGGGTTACAATAGTACGATGTGAAGCTGGGAAGATCTTCTGCTCAACATTATTAGGCTTTGCTATTTACAGTAACCATTAACCTTCCAAACCACAAGGGTTCCAAGAGTACGATGAGAAGCTGGGAAGATTTTCAGTTCAACATTATTAGGGTTAGCTATATACAGTAACCATCAACCTTCCGAACCGCAAGGGTTACAATAGTACGATGTGAAGCTGGGAAGATCTTTAGTTCAACATTATTAGGGTTAGCTATATACAGTAACCATCAACCTTCCGAACCACAAGGGTTACAATAGTACGATGTGAAGCTGGGAAGATGTTCAGTTCAACATTATTAGGGTTAGCTATATACAGTAACCATCAACCTTCCAAACCACAAGGGTTGCAATAGTACGATGTGAAGCTGGGAAGATCTTTAGTTCAACATTATTAGGGTTAGCTATATACAGTAACCATCAACCTTCCAAACCACAAGGGTTACAATAGTACGATGTGAAGCTGGGAAGATCTTTAGTTCAACATTATTAGGGTTAGCTATATACAGTAACCATCAACCTTCCGAACCACAAGGGTTACAATAGTACGATGTGAAGCTGGGAAGATCTTCAGTTCAACATTATTAGGGATAGCTATATACAGTAACCATCAACCTTCTGAACCACAAGGGTTACAATAGTACGATGTGAAGCAGGGAATATCTTCAGTTCAACATTATTAGGGTTAGCTATATACAGTAACCATTAACCTTCCAAACCACAAGGGTTCCAAGAGTACGATGAAAAGCTGGGAAGATTTTCAGTTCAACATTATTAGGGTTAGCTATATACAGTAACCATCAACCTTCCGAACTGCAAGGGTTACAATAGTACGATGTGAATCTGGGAAGTTCTTTAGTTCAACATTATTAGGGTTATCTATATAAAGTAACCATCCACCTTACGAACCACAAGGATTCCTGGAGTATGATTTGAAGCTTTTAATATCCTTAGTTCAACATTATTAGAATTAGATATATACAGTAACATTCACCTTATGAACCACAAGGGTTCCAGGAGTATGATTTGAAGCTAGGAAGATCTTTAGTTCAACATTAATAGAGTTAGATATATTCAGGAACCATCCACCTCCCGAAACATAAGGGTTCCATGAATACGATTTGAAGCTGTGAAGATGTTTATTTTAATCTTATAACCTTTATATATATATATATATATATATATATATACATACATATATATATATATATATATATATATATATATATATATATATATATATATATATACATATGTGTGTATATATATATATATATATATATATATATATATATATATATATATATATATATATGTGTGTGTGTGTGTATGTATATATATATATATATATATATATATATATATATATATATATATATATATATATACATATATATATATATATACAGCAACCATCTACCTTACGAACCAAAAAGGGTTCTGAGAGTACGATATGAAGCTGGGAAGATCTTTAGCTCAACATTATCAGGGTTAGATATATACAGTAACCATCTACTTTACAAACCATAAGGGTTCCAGGAGTACGATTTGAAGCTAGGAATATCTTTAGCTCAACATTATTAGGGATAGCTATATACAGTAACCATCCACTTTACAAACCACATGGGTTTCCAAGAGTATGATTTGAAGCTGGGAAGATCTTCAGTTCAACATTATTAGGTTTAGCTATAAGCAGTAACCTTCCACATTACGAATCACAAGGGTTTCAAGAGTATGATTTGAAGTTGGGAAGATCTTCAATTCAAGTTTTTTGGGGTTAGATATATACAGTAACCATCCACCTTACGAACGACAAGGGTCCCACGAGTATGATTTGAAGCTGGTTACGATTGGCTCCTAGAGTGTGTTTGAAAACTGGTAAGCTTGTTAGACTAATATCATTATTGATAGATATATACAGTAACCAATCACCATATAAACTATATGGTTTCCAAAAGTGTGTTCGGAACATGGAAAGTGCATTAGTACAAGGTCATTATTGTTAGATATATATAGTAATAAATTACCCTACAAACTAGAATGGTTCATAGAGTGAATTTAGAAGCTAAAGAGTTTGTTAGTTCAACATCATTAGGGTTAGATATATACAGTTATCAATCACCACATGAATCAGATGGGTTCCGAGATTGCATTCGAAAGCCTGAAAGGTCGGTAGTTCAACGTTATCAGGTTTGAAAATTTATGATAATCAGTCACCATATGGATAGGATGGATTCCGAGATTGCTTTCGGAAGCTAGAAAGTTTTTTACCACAACATTATTGTATGTGTTAGATGTATACAGTAACCACTAACCATGAGAACTAGATTGTTTCCGAGAGTGCCTTCAGAAGCTAGAAATTTCATTAGTCAAACATCATTAGGGTTAGATATATACAATAACCAATCAACATAGGAACCACATGGGTTTTGATAGTGTAATCGGAAGGTGGAAAGTTTGTTAGTACAACCTTATTAGTGTTAGATATATACAGTAACCAAATGCCATATGAACCAGACGAGTTCCAAGAGTCCGTTTGAGAGCAGGAAAGTTTGGTAGTTAAACTTGTTTAGGATCATTTATATTGTATACGATAACCTATCACTTTACGAGCCTAACGAGTTCTGAAAGTGCATACGGAAGCTGAAAAGTTTCTGAGTACAAGACAATTAAGGTTAGATATTTACAGTAGCCAATTATCATATGAATCAGATGGGTTCTGAGATTCCATTTATAAGCTAGAAAGCTTGCTAGTCCAACATCACTTGAGTTAGACATATACATTAACCCATCACCAAACAAACCAGATGGGTTCTAAGTGTACGTTGGGAAGCTGTAAGGTTCCATAGTCCAACATCAATAAGGTTAGATGTATAAAGTTAACAACTTACCATATGAACCAGAGAAGTTACAAGTGTGCGTTCTGAAGCTAAAAAATTTGCTAGTCCAACATCATTAGGGTTTTCTATATATATTCTTACGAAGCTGGTTTAACGTGAGAGTAAATTATTTTATTCGCATATTTCATTTGTGTATTTAAGAGATGTATAGCCAGCTCGTAAGGTGAGTTCCACTCATGTAGGATTAAGTATATGTATGTAAATTATATAAGACTTATCATTCATTTAGTTATATTTTCATTCAGTTCCATATATGTAAATTCACGTTATCTTAACCCTGGATAGGTACGGTGGGTCGTTTGCGACCCCGAGCGTCAAAAAAAAACAGGTTTTTCTCACGTGACTCACCCCTGTGACTGAATTTGTGGGTGATCGACCTGCAGGAGGTGTCTCCCCTACACGCTCTAGTAGTGTCCAGATGTGCATTGCTGTAGCTGTACTCCTTCCCCGATTTCTGAGACGCATCGGGGTCGTTCGCGTCCGAGTTTACCCTTCTGAGGTAGTTTGCATAATTATCAAAGTTATTACGTATTATGAAATTGTCGTAGAATGGTGCAACTTGTATAGGTTATCAGTTGTGGAAAGTCTTGGTGGATTGTTTGGCTACCATGTGCATGTTTTTTTTTTTAGTTAAAATGTCGTTCATCACCACGAGGACCATTTTACCGCGAGTGCCCCTTTTTCATTTTTTTTCATTTTTTTGCCAAGTCATTTTTCCGTAAGATATTGCCAAATAGTGTCGTAAAACTTTTGCTTGTTTAGTGTTGGAAAGTGTGTCTAGATGATCTGGCTACCCATGCATGACTTTGTTTTTGTCAGATACGACGTAGTTATTGGTATATTGGGTATTTAACTGCGGTTACCAATTTCTGTTTTTTTTTCAATATTTGTAAAAATTACTACGTAGTAAGGAATTGCCGTATATTATTCATTTTTTTTTCTTGTTTATGTGTTAGAAAGTGTGCCTTGATTGTTGGGCTAACACGTGCATGTCTTTTTTTTTATCTGAGATGTCGTATATTAGAATGTCGGGCATTTTACCGCGAGTGTCCCTTTTTCATTTTTTTTCATTTTTTTGCCAAGTCATTTTTCCGTAAGATATTGCGAAATAGTGTCGTAAAACTTTTGCTTTTTTAGTGTTGGAAAGTGTGTCTAGATGATCTGGCTACCCATGCGTGATTTTGTTTTTGTCAGATACGACGTAGTTATTGGTATATTGGGTATTTAACTGCGGTTGCCAATTTCTGTTTTTTTTTCAATATTTGTAAAAATTTACTACGTAGTAAGGAATTGCCGTATATTATTGATTTTTTTTTCATGTTTATGTGTTAGAAAGTGTGCCTTGATGGTTGGGCTAACACGTGCATGTCTTTTTTTTTATCTGAGATCCCGTATATTAGAATGTTGGGCATTTTTCCGCGAGTGCCCCTTATTATTTGTTTTGCATTTTTTTGCTTAGTCATGTTACCGTAAGGAATTGGCAAGTAGTGTCGCAAAACTTATATTTTTATAGTGTTGGAAAGTGTTTCTAGATGATCTGGCTACCCATGCCTATTTTTTTTTTAGCCAGATATGGCATATATATAAGTATGTGTTCGATTTTCCTGTGATTGCCATTTTTTCGTTTTTTCCCATTTCTTTCAAAATTACTAC
Organism: Palaemon carinicauda; assembly: GCF_036898095.1. NCBI lineage: Eukaryota > Metazoa > Arthropoda > Malacostraca > Decapoda > Palaemonidae > Palaemon > Palaemon carinicauda. The sequence goes on from NC_090747.1 coordinate 68,152,167, forward strand.
GTACTAAGGAACTATCACAGAGTAATATTTCATTTATATGTTTATTTGTCGGAAAATATGCCTTGATGGTTTGCCTAGCACGTGGCTGAAATTTTTTTTTTCTGAAATGCCGTATATTAGAATGGCCATTTTTCCACGAGTCCCCCTTTTTATTTGTTTTGCATTTTTTTGCTTAGTCATGTTACCGTAAGGAATTGGCAAGTAGTGTCGCAAAACTTATATTTTTATAGTGTTGGAAAGTGTTTTTAGATGATCTGGCTACCCATGCCTATCTTTTTTTTAGCCAGATATGGCGTATATATAGGTATGTGTTCGATTTTCCGGTGATTGCCATTTTTTCGTTTTTTCTCAATTCTTTCAAAATTACTACGTACTAAGTAATGATTCCTCTAGATGTTTATTTGTCGGAAAATTTTGTTTACTTTTTTTTTGATTGAATATCATCAAATTTTTTTAGCTAAAATATTGTTTTACATTTTTTTTTCGATTTTATTTCCCTTCAAAAAAAATTTTTTGGGTCAGAATTTTAATTTTATAAACGTAAAATAATCGACAATTATCCAGCAACCCACCATACAATTTTTATGCATATCCAATAATAATTAGATTAGTAAATAACACCTTGAAATTGACATACCCTTCCTACATTTCAAGTGGCAGATTAGGGAGTCTGAGTCAGTGTGGTTGGCGGCCATTTTGTGGACATATCCGAAGCGTAAGCTGCCCTATCTATATATATTCTTGTTCCCTATAGAATTTGTGATATTTTGGTATATTTTTACCTGCATAAATATCATATTATATATTAAATATATGTATTTTTTTACGAAATTTCCAAGTACTCAAAAAATTACCTTTAGATATGGCCCCTGATATAAATGTAATTTACAAAATAATGAAGATTTTTTTACATATTTCTATTTTAGGATAACATATGGTTACTCCCTAAAAAAATTAGCCACTTCCTATTTCATTTGGGTACCCAAAAAAATTCATGAAATTTGGACAATTTTTTTTGGCCAAAAAAAGTTACCCTTTTTTTCTCATTTCAGATCTTCACCTCCATGGGTCTGACTTCATCCAAAATACATCAAGATGTGTCCTAAACATTCAAGAATCAATTCCTAAAAGGATTTGTGTATATATGTATAAACTTTTTTTTATGAATTTTTATGTCAGGTCTTTTTTTTTTTCTACTTAATTTTTTAAAATATTTATAATAAATAGTTTTTCTGCAGATGAGTAGTATTTATCTTTACAGTTGTTTTAAGCATTCATTGAAGTTTTTTTTGGCAAAAGAAAAAAGGAGGTTACTGCAAAAACTGATTTTTCAAGAATTTTTTTTGGCGTCGGGGTCGTTCGCGTCCGAGTATACCCTTAAAGGGGTGTCCGAGGACCGTACCTATCCAGGGTTAAAGAATTAAATTTTTATTTCACGTAGTTTTGTTACGAAGTCTTATGTAACTTTTTAAAAGGTATGCTGTATGACACACACACTAGGGATTGCATCATGTTTCCACGTGGTTGGAAGTTGCAGGATGTTCACGACTACAACTCACTCTTTTTTTTCTAATATTGTGGGAGGTAGTGGGGGGAGTTAGCTGAGAGCGTTGCCTCGTCGAGCAACGATAGTACCTTACTTCAACTGCCAAGTTGGCAACCTGACATCGTGAGAACCCGCCCAGATCATGTGCACACACATTGTATGCATTGCTGGAATGAATTGGAAGGTTCTACATTGAATTAAGATGATTTATATATATATATATATATATATATATATATATATATATATATATATATATATATATATATATATATATATGGCCTAGCAATGCATAGGACCAGAGATCCAGCCTGACATCCCACAAGATCTGTGCTTCCGCCAGTCCTCTCACCAGTATCTATCCAGCCAGTATGTAATTTCTCTCAATAGTGAATAGTGATTTCTCTCCAAGGTATATAGTGTTGTTCAAACGTTGGTGATATCATTGTGTTTGAATTAAAAGTGAAGTGTGCTAATGTAAGTAAATCTATATTATAAAATAAATTAATTGGTTTTTGTGACTGGCCCTGCGTGATTTGGTTAAAAAATGAAGTGCATTTATTTTGCTTAACCGTTCGGTAACCTCGTGTGAGCCCTAAGGATGTAGGAGTAACAGTTACGTGTATGTAAGTGTAATTATCATTTATTTACTATAGTGTTAAAGTGTCAGCTTTTTTCATTAATTGTCAACATACATATTTACATAAATTAATTTCCAGTGAAACAAGGGATTGTATAATTTTTTAAAAGTATCATTTTGTCTTAGTCTAAGGTTTAGTTCAGATTTAATATTTTGAGTTATTTACTTTTTGGTATCACTGTTGAATTTTTACTTTTATAGAATATATTTATATTTGTAAAGTGTGTAATATTTCGATCACCAATAATTATTTCAGTACTTTGCTCGTATCCCCTGACTAAGAACCGAAGAAAGAAGTAGTTTTAAGAATAGTACCCATTAAAAGTAAAGTAATCACCCCGTTTTGTTTCGAGTGTAAAGTAAAGAGACCTTTAGATATTAAGTGTTCATATATATCATCTGGGAGTTGCGTGTTATTCTCAGAGCTCGGAGGTTTTCTCTTATGTATCAGATTATGCAACATGAAGCAGGTGAGTTTGGGAGCTCGAGAATTTACGTAATTTATCAGTCGTAATATATATCTTTTGGTGCCCAGACCCTGGGATCGAGCAAGTGTGTTTTGAATATTGGTGATAGCAGGGCCGTGTTTTGATTAAAGGTTTGACCAGTTTAGTGTTGATAGGATTCCGTGTATTGATAGGATATATTTTTTGGAGAGGTATAAATTTTTGTAAAGTACAAGATGGCTCAGTTAAATGTAGAGGAGTTTTTGGAAAACCCAATTGTTCAGGAATTGTCGGAAGCTAATGTAACTAAAGCTTAGTGGCTCACTATTTTAATGGCATGTGGTGACCATGCTACTGGTGGAATTATTAAAGCCCAAATCAAGCGTCTAGCCTTAGAAGCTTTGATAAACTCAGGAAAGTTGCCAGAAAAAGATATTGCAGCAGCTCGTGACCTTTTGGAAGAGGCTGAAGCAGAATTCGTAGAGAAGCAAGTATCAGATGACCCACCAGCCGAAGGAATGAAAGCAGAAACAAATGTAGAGACTGAGATTAGACAAATTGCAGCCGAAGAGAATTTGATTAAGTTGAAGATGATGGCAGAACAGAAGGAAAAGGAAGAAAGAGACAGGGAAGAGACGAGAGAAATTTCAAGACATGCAAAAGAAGAGGTAAGAGAAATTGCAAGATGGTAAGAAAGAGAGAGAGAGAGAGAAGAAGCTAGAGAGATTGCAAGACATGCAAGGAAAATGGAAGCAAGAGAAATTGCAAGATGCGAAGAAAGAGAGAGGGAAGAAGCAAGACATGCAAGGGAATTGGAACTGTTGAATGTTCGTGTAAGGTCGGCAACTTAGACAGGTATGACCCGTGCTATGTAAGATCCTGTGTTTAATGTGGCGAATGCACAGAGGTTGGTTCCGCAATTCCCAGAAGAAGCTCCTGATGAGTTCTTCGATCATTTTGAAATGGTTACGTCAATGATGGAATGGCCAGAAGGTAAATGGTCTGTGTTATTGCCAAGTGTCCTTATTGTAAAAGGATATAGTGCATGTCTTGCCTTATGTCAAGACCAGAGGAAGGAGTATCAAGAAATTAAGAGGAGCGTGCTGCAAGTCTATCAGATGACCCCTGAATATTATAATGAAAGATTCCGAAATTACAGCGGAAATGCCACTGGTTCTATTCCAAAGCAGAATGTGCAGAATATGATGGTACCCCAACAGCAATCATTGAATCGTCCTCCTTCAGGTGTTGTGAAAGACGTGCAGAAAATTGATATCGTCTGGCAAAATAGGCCATATCAGTAAGGATTGTTGGTCAAACCAACTGAAAGCTGTCGCCTAAGTGGTAAGGTTAATTCAACTCCACATAATACGAAGAAGAAGAATAAAACGGGAAAGGTCGATGAGGAAAATAAATCAGTCATGTTTACACAAAAAACAGGACAACCCCAAACAGAATAGATGCCTTTAAACCGTATATTTATGAAGGTATGTTAGCCGCTCTGGATGGGAACGAGCAGATCCCGGTCAAGGTATAGCGCGACACGGGATGTAATCATAATGTGGTGATGGGAGGTGTACACCCGTTGGTGGAGCAATCTCTAACGGGAGATTCGGTCATTTTGAATGGAGTAGGAGGTGAGGAGGTTACTCCTATTTGCTGTTTGAAACTGTCATGCGAGTTGGTGACAGGTCATTTTGATTTTGCAGCATAGGATTCATTGGCTGTTGAAGGAGTAGAAGTTTCTAATGGGAAATGATGTTGATGGAGCGCCGTTTGTGCCTTGTCCCAATGTAATGGAGAAACCACTGAAGTATAGTCCTACAACTGAACTCCACAAGGGCTACCCGTGTCTGTTTCCTAGTTGTGTGACGACTAGGAGTATGACAAAGAAAGTGGCTGCAGAAGAAGACAGAGGAGCAGGAACAGTGAACTTGTAAAATTTGTTCACGGAAGAAGAGGTTTCCTATGATAGTATGCAAGAGGAGAGCTCCTGAGAGAGCCTGAGAGAAGAGGAACGACAGACGAATGAACAGGAAGACACAAAAGCAATGGACTTGGAAGAAATAGAAAACTCAGCATTAGAAGTAGGGCAAGTGAGTCGTTAAAGGTTAATAGGATTGCAACGGAAGGATACGAGGCTAAAGTAATTATTCTAACGTTTGGTGGATGAGCTGGAGGTGCAGCAGTCTCCCACCTGTTATTACCTCAAGGATGTGTTGCTTATCAGGAAGCATAGACCCAACGATATCCCTGGGAATGCTGAATGGGGCATATGCCGTCAGATACGGATTCCCGTACCATTGAGAAGACAGGTGATCATTGTAGCACATGAGACGGGTCACATGGAAATAAGAAAGACGACGGAGAAGATTATGAGACACTTTTTTCTCTCCTGGCATGCATAAGGATGTGAACCAGTTTTGCCTTGCATGTCACGTTTGCAAGATGGCTGGAATGACTAACAAGTACATCAAGAAAGCTCCCTTACACCAGATTGAATTACAAGGAGAAACCTTCAGCAAGGTAATGATGGACATTGTGGGACGATTACCGAGCATTAAGAAAGGCCACGAATATATGTTAACCTTGATGTGTCCAGTGACGAGATACCCAGAAGCCATACCCGTCAGGAACATCAGTGCCAAAGTAATCACCGAGAAGTTACTAGACTTTTTTTTACCAAGTTTGATATTCTGAAAATGGTTCAAAGTGACTGAGGAACAAATTTCACATCAAAATTGTTTCAGGACGTGATGAAACTATTGGATGTGAGACAACAACTGTCTACTGCCTATCACACGGATACCCAAGGTGCGTTAGAGAGATTTCATCAAACCCTAAAGAGTAGGTTAACCAACTACTGCAGCGAAAGAGGAAATGAATGGGACATTGGACTACCTTTAATGTTATTTTAGGTACGGAATGCTTATATACAAAGCATGGGATGTAGCCCGAATGAAATGGTATTTGGACGAGAAGTAAGAGGATCGATTAAAATTTTGGCAGAAAAATGGAATGATTGATAGGAAACGGATGGAGAATATGTCAAGAATTTGAGGAAGAGGATCGGCGAGATAAGCATATTTTCCCTCGAAAACCTGAAAACGAGCCAAGGAAAAATGAAGAGAAGGTTTGATTTGAAAAGCAAGGACAGACAGTTCACAGTTGGACAACAGGTGTTGGTTTTCTTACCAATAAGGTGATTCCCTCTCACCAACAAGTTCTAAGGACCATTTCAGATTTTGGAGAAGGTCAGTAACCGGACTTACGTTATCGAAACCCCAGGAAGAAGGAAAAGCCAAAGGAAGGTACATGTTAACTTATTGAAACCATACTTGATCGAAAACGAGACTGAAGCTTCACAGGTGTTTATGGCCCAAACCATTCCATCCACGGAAAATGACAACGGATATGAGGTAGGGGCTGTAAGCAAGGTGAATAATTCGTCCATAATTAAGAACTTAATAAAAAAATTAACTCATTTGAACAAGGAGCAGCACGAGGAATTAAGCCAATTGATTTGAAGTTTCCCTGAAATTGTCTCAGATGTCCCAAAACGAACCAACTTGATGAGGCATGAGATACACCCAAAGACCACGGAAAGACTGTTCAAACGACACGCTTATCGACTGTTGTCGTATCACTGAGAAGTCATGAGAAAAGAAGTGGACTATTTGTTACAAAACGGATTGCCGAACAAAGCTCTAGCCCTTACAGTTCTCCATGCTTGCTTGTGAAGAAAACCTGACATCTTTCAGGATGTGTACGGACTATCGAAAGTTGAATTCGATCAGTGTGGCCGACAATTATCCATTGCCACATATAGACCAACTACTCGACAACATTGGACAAGCGAGGTTCGTCTCTAAGATCGATTTGTTGAAAGGCTATTATTAAATTCCTTTGGACGACAACGCAAAATTGTTATCAGCTTTTATAACCCAGTTTGGGTTGTATCTATACTCAGTCATGCCATTTTGTCTAATGAACGCGCCTGCTACTTTTCCAAAGAAAACTTGAAAAAATAACATCTTAATATTTAGAACTTATACACATTCTCTCTCTCTCTCTCTCTCTCTCTCTCTCTCTCTCTCTCTCTCTCTCTCTCTCTCTCTTCTCTGGTGTTACATACCGGGAGCAGAAACCAATTGTTTCACTATATCTATTCATTTTTACAAGAGAGAGAGAGAGAGAGAGAGAGAGAGAGAGAGAGAGAGAGAGAGAGAGAGAGAGATGTGTATAAGTTCTAAATATTAAGATGTTATTTTTTCAAGTTTTCTTTGGAAAACAAACAGTCGCTGCCAACAAGCAGAAGAGGCGACGGAGTTCAAGTTAGTGCACCTAAGTGTAGGCTTGTCTCCCATCATCAACTCTGGCTAGTTCATCTGAACAGTGTCTGACATCATGAAAGAAATATGTTCCACAACCATAGCGAACAGAGCACAGGTCAGTGTCACAACCGTCAGAAAAGATACCTACGAAGTACGACAAACTCATCAATCAAATGGAAGTCTTCAACCTTGAGTTGTGTAGGAACCCTGCAATCGTCGCTTTCTGAGCAGAGGAGGTGAAGGTTTTGAGTCCGGTCCTACTAGGAGAAGGACACTCCAAAATCAAACCAGTGTTCTCTATTCATGGGTAATGCCATAGCCTCTGTACCATGGTCATCCACTGTCTTGGGTTAGAGTTCTCTTGCTTGAGGGTACACTAGGGCATGCTATTCTATCTAATTTCTCTCTTTCTTGTTTTGTTAAAGTTTTTATAGTTATATAGGAAATATTCATTTTAATGTTGTTGCTATTCTTAAAAATATTTCATTTTTCCTTTTTTCCTTTCCTCACTGAGCTATTTTCCCTGTTGCGGCCCCTGGGCTTATAGCATCCTGCTTTTCCAACTAGGGTTGTAGCTTAGCAAGTAATGATAATAAAAATAATAATAATATCTCTACCCAGTACGGCGTTGCACTGCTTAACGGCTTACTTTCACCCCTGAATCTGAGTCCGTAATAAGCCCAGACCAGGAGAAGAGAGAAGAGAGTAGAAACGGAAGCACGAGAGATTATTAGACAGATGAAAATAAAAAAGGAAGAGATAATTTCGGTGAGGCTTAAAAGGTTTTGACATCAATAGGAGTTGCTGTTTTGGTCAGCAGAAAATCCAGTGGAAAGTAGGTCAGTAGAAAGGTATCAAGAAATTAACATAAAAAGTATTGAAAAAAAAATAAAAAAAGTTAAGAAATGTACAAAATAGTATGGAAGAATCAACAGAAAAGTGGTAAAAAAACAACAACAAAAAAATGTGAAAATATTGTAATATTTAAGTAAACTGTATAATTATATATTGATAAGCTACCTGACAAATATTGAAAAATCCATAGAATAATATTACAAAAATATCTGAGTCCATGTGATAAATAAAATAGGCTGACAAAAATGTTGATTGATTGATGGAAAACTGTTAAAAGTATAGACAGTTTATGATTATATAAATCAGGAGAAAGTTAATGAAAAAAATAATGATTAAAAGGAAAATGGCATTGAAATAGATAATGTAAAACCAAGAGAAATCTGTTAAAACTGTAACAAAAAAGAAAAAAAAACTGTGGGAAATATGGGAAATTATTTTGAAAAATCAATAGGGAATGAAAATGCCCAGAAAATTAACGGAAAGGTTTTTTATGACCAAATATTCCCCTCTAAACACTTTAAATTAAGAGTAAGGTTGCCTCAAATGTAACTGGGTAGCATGATTGACTTTGTCGATCATTTAAATTTAAATTGGAGTAGCTCAATCAAGAAAAATGAGCAGGGAAAGCTTATGTGAAAATATTTAAAAGATTAGCGAGGAAACATTTTGAAATTAAAAAAAAAGGTACAGGTTAGATTTTGATTGATTGATTTGAAGTTTTCTGGCATCCTGACATCGAGGGTCATTGACGCCGGTTACATTTTGAAGGTATTTAAGACTTCAACAAAGAAATTTTGACTGACGGGAGAAATCTTACGGAAAGGCAAGAGATAGACGAACTAAGAGAAAGTGGATTGCAGAATAAGATAGACAGAGAAGGACGTGATAAGACAGCGAGAGACATTAATAGAGGTGCACCGAGTTGGAAAATGTCGCAGAGAGAGAGAGAGAGAGAGAGAGAGAGAGAGAGAGAGAGAGAGAGAGAGAGAGAGAGAGAGAGAGAACAACTGATTAAGAGATAGATTTAAGGAAACAGACCTTGATGGATGAACGGGAAATCTTAGAGAGAGAGAGAGAGAGAGAGAGAGAGAGAGAGAGAGAGAGAGAGAGAGAGAGAGAGAGAGAGAGAGAGAGAGCAACTGATTACGGGAAAGATCTAAGGAAACAGACCTTGATGGATGAACAGGAAATCTTATGTAGAGTTAATCTTTAAGGCTAGGAGAGAGAGAGAGAGAGAGAGAGAGAGAACAACTGATTACGAGAAAGATCTAAGGAAACAGACCTTGATGGATGAACAGGAAATCTTACGAAGAGTTTATGTTTAAGCTTAGGAAAGAGAGAGAGAGAGAGAGAGAGAGAGAGAGAGAGAGAGAGAGAGAGAGAGAGAGAGAGAGAGAGATTCTCCCTCATCTTCTCTACCTCTACTACTAAACCCTGTTCTTGCCCCTCCTTCCCCTCCTCCCCCTTCTCCCCCTCCCCCTTCATCCACCGAGGCGCGAGGAAGCAGGTGAAATTTTCATGAGGTTGATTTTTGAAAAGTCATTAATTAAAACTTTCATGCCTTACATTAGCCGGCTTGAACAAACACAAGACTGGAAAAGTGAAGCCCGCCGAGCAGTTGGGGAAGGAACCTCCTCCTGTCCCCCTTCCCAAGGTGATGGGGATGAGGAGGAGGAGGAGGGACTGTTAGGGAGGAGGTAGAGAATGAAGACTGGACCAGGTGCTGGAGGACTGAAGATACTAGAAGATACATAGTTGTGAAGACTTGTAGAATGAGAGAGAGAGAGAGAGAGAGAGAGAGAGAGAGAGAGAGAGAGAGAGAGAGAGAGAGAGAGCGTTTGTGTGTTGGGTGAGTGAGGGAGGTAAGGGAAGCAGACAAACTGATGGATAAAGAGAGAGAGAGAGAGAGAGAGAGAGAGAGAGAGAGAGAGAGAGAGAGAGAGAGAGAGAGAGAGAGAGAGAGAGAGAGAGAACTATGAATGATTAATAGATAGATGGAGGCGGATGGTAATCCTATAAATAATCGAAATAATAAAAAGACCAAGAGTGACACTATTTTGGTAACTTTTGTGTGCTATATAATTAAAAGCAATCGCCCAAGCTAAATAGGTCTATTGCATATATTGTACGTTCTTACTTAGTTATCACATTCATATCTATCTGCATCTGCATTCTGTCTCTCTCATATCTGCAACTGTAGTCTTTATCTCATATTCTTAATCTAGTCTGAAATCTATCTCCTATAGGTTGGGGATGGTCCAGTGTTTCTGATTTCAAATGTAAATTGTTTGGCCAATGGTTGGACTGTGTTTTAGAAGGATTTAACTTACAAGGAATGATGCCGCTATTATTATATAAATCAGAACACGGTACCCAAAATACAGTCTGTACACAAACAAAACACCAAATATATTGCTGACAGTAATAGTCTAATAATTAATAAAAACTAAACTCCCATTTCAACAACTTATTTTTATTTGTTCTAAGTTGTGTATACAGTCATAATCTCATATAGCTCCAACCGTTTTATTTATTTATTTTTTTTTTTCGGTCCACCATCTGGGTGGTACTCACCAATTAATGTAGGATAATACTTTAATGCTCTTTTAGTATGTATTCATAGTTAAATAGAAGGACCTCCTTCTTCATCCTCTTCAATTTCTAAGTATCTGGTTGACATTACCGCACACCCCCATCAGCTTCACACAAGCACATGTTGAAGCAATTGGTGCCTTGCGACCAACAGGAACAGTGTGATGTGCAAGTTGCCTTCTTGCACCAACATTCGATGAGGTGATAAACTGTGGCTGGAGCTGGAAGAACTCTTGTTGGTACTGATACTAGCCTACCCACCTCTTCCTTCCACCTGTAGGTTGCTGCTGGGGTGAGGAATGTCATTCTGATGCAACACTATGGCCTGGTAATGTGCCAGGCTAATGACTTCATGTAAGGCTCCTCATGTCGGAGGCACTTTTTGAGCCTCTAGTTGTTTCTTGGTGAAAAGCCTCCATATGAGATGATCAACATCCACCACAGTGCTACCAGGCTCATAGAGCAGGAAAACAAATGTCTCAATGGCCCATTCAGTGTCAACTTGCTGCTTCTTGGACATACCCAAAGCACAAATGCAAATATTACCTCCATGGAGCATGTGCTAATTAGTTGCCAACTGTTTAGTTTCCCCTTGCTTGTAAATCACATGTTATGTCAGCTCTACACATGGAATCCTCCATAGTAACATAGCAGAAAGCTGTTATGAACACACAGTCTTACTCATTCTGCCATTTTGTTTTCCTGAAATAGACCTCATCGATGTGAGAGCGGATCTTCTTATTGATATCTTGTGGAAATGGTTTCGTGTACAGCATCGGATTTAAGCATAATAGAATAGGTTGACTTTAGGTCTGTCATTGTGGAAACTTCTCCAGCTTGGAGCTACGCTAACACATTCAATATGTGATACTACTTTGCAAACATTGGATTCTTGCTGTGTTTACTCTTTGTCCTCACTGGTGCTGGCTGCACCATACTGGACATTCTGAACCCAGCACAAGAGATAGTACTTTATATGAAAGGCACGCACATCATCCACATCATCCGTAGTGATGGCGGCACTTAACTGCACCTTCCAAGTTTGATTCTTGCTTTCCCCATCAGCCTTTTGTAGTTGTTTGCCTACACCGAGTGTACGCACCTCATGAACTAGTTCCCTTCTGTCATCCTGGAAGAAGCTCCGCTTTGCATTGAAAGGAGATGCACTAGTGGCTTCAGAGAAGGGTGTCCATGCCTCTTCAGTAAATTCTGACTCTCTTTATAGGCAAGCCATCTGGTATTGTGCCATAGCACACTTAAGGTGGCCATTTTGACAAGTAGAACCATAAAATTTTGTATGCTGCTTTTCTTTCATATCTTTTAGATTGGAGACTGTTCACATACAATTGCTCACCGATCTGTGCGTAATCAGCATTACCACACTGTCTACTTTCGTGCACAAATTTGAGGTACTTTGAGTAAGTTCCTTTGATGGTTTAGAAACTAGAACAACAATGCCTGACTCTTGACAATAAATGCTCAGTTTGAAATCTTTTTCTGGTTTGGTTTCTTACTGGTACTGGGTACCATCTTGTGTGATTGCTCCTAATGGCTCATGCACTTCAATCTGGAACTCATGGAAAGGAGACTGTAATATCTCGGTATTATATGCAGGTTTAGATGTGCCATGGCTCCAAAGTTGAACAGGAAGTTAGTTGTCTGACCATAAACAGGATAATCAAATATTCTATAATGAAGAGACTGTTAGTACAGATTGAATATTTGACAGAAACGATATAGAAAACTCATTGTAATGTACTGGCACACCAAACTCTAAAACTAAGTGTGATTAATACAGTATGTTGGGTAAAAAATTACCTTTAAGATTTGAGGCTGTGTTAGGTTACTGAAGGTCCAGAAAATATGGCGACAACATTTTTCTACTACTGTAATGCCAAGAACCCATTCATAATAGTTGCAAAATATCATCGTGCAAAACCAACGTGAATCCCAATATGTTACTTTGGCCCATCCCTCACTATCAATTGAATGTTTCTTTAGACCTTGTTTGCAGAATTTCATTATTTCTCATACACTGAAGATATGTATTTTTGTAATTATTGCTAACTTGTTCTTCTTAGTTATGCTCACTACCTTTCTATATTGAGTATATAGAAACGCCTATTTGACCATATAACTTGACCTCCCTATGGGAATGACTGTGTTCTAATTTTCATCGTTCCTATTGGGAAATAATTTTATTGTAACTGAACGCTGGTTTTTGTTCTTATATTATCTTGTTAAACAATCCCTGATCTACTGTATATCTGCAGTTTCTACATACAAAAAATTATCTTCAAGTTACTAAGCATTTTGAAATTCTCAATAGAAATATGTTCTATCATCATCTCGCAACATCATATTAGTAATGAAATTCTCATGTAAGATCTGGAGTCTATTTTTTTTTTGGTAAAGGCCTCACTTCAAATTCCTGTATTAAGTTTCAAGGTCGCATATGAGTGGCAGGGGTAAGAAGCAGATTAAGAGACCACACAGCCATATGAGTAGTGCCCAAGACACCTCTCAACCTAAGCTAGGACCAAGGAGACCCAGACATTGGCTGCTGGTGACATACCCTGCAGACCTATGAACATTCAATCACCTCCCTGCTTCCACCTCAAAGAGGTCGTAAGGTCCCAAACACCAATGATATCTATCCATGCATGATCTCAGCCTTAATTTATGACCCTTCGGTTATGATTTGCTGATGACAGACCCACTTGTTCATTTGGTGAAGAAATTCCTCTATGTATATATGAATTATTGTAAAGTGAAACACAACAGAAATCTCCACATTTCATAATAAGCCCACAGGTCATCAAGGTTTATGATATGCTTGAGCACACCCACTGTGTGCTTGAATACACATACTGTCACCAAACAACCCCCTTGGGGTCAGTTTTTTATTTCCATCCCATCATTTTTAGTAATTTCCCTCCTTTATCGCAGTTATTTCTTCATAGTATTCTGTAATAAATTGTAAATCTGTGAAAGTGTTTAGTGTAAGCGAGTGAAAGGCATGTGTTTATTGGGCCTCAAAGAAGTCAGTTAGGGTATAGGTCTACAGGATCCAGTTTTGCCTGCCCCAAAAATCTGAATTGATTCCTATAATGGTAGTGTTTCTTTTTATTACACAAAAGTGTTTGGCAGTGAGGAATGAGTCTGAATCTTCTAAAACCTAACCAAAGAGGAGATACCCCATGGTCTTAGGTGTTCAACTCTAAGTCACTAAGAGTGCTGCACCCAGTAAAGTTACTTGTTATTGAATGCATAGAATAAGTCTTCCCATCATTGTTGGGAATCCCTGGTACAAAAGTAACCTGCTCCTCATTGCAATGACTTGCGATGTAATGTCACCACACAAGGCTCAATGGTCCACAACATCTCATCGGTGTAAACAGAGGGCAGTCAAGATTAAAAACGAGGCATATTCTCTAGAATATGGACGTTGTCAATAAACTCCCTCTCTTGTCTCCCTGCATCAGTATCCACTGAGATCAGTCCGCATCAGAATGAAAATAGATAAGTGGATGGTTAATTTGATGTGGCCACTTAGCGTGACTACTCTTCATGCAACGTCAGGGATTATTCCCATGAGATACGGGGATGCAAATACATTCTATTACATGCACGAAAAATTTACTTGTATTTTCTGTATATATGAACTCTATGAATTGGCCTGAACTTATATGAATATATGTTTTAGGTTCTGCTTGCCCACCTACATTTGACAATGCATAAAGGTAGGTGATATAGCATGACCCAGCAGTCATGCAAGAGGAGGAAGAGTAAGTCACTATGCTTTGGGAATTGTCTTGGACGCAGGTGGTCCTTTTTCAGTTTTGAAATTTTTTACTTACTTTGGCCTCCAGCCTATTTTTCAACTTACCGTGCAATTATTTTCTAATCATGTTTCTTTTATGGTATTAAGTCTGTATTTGTACTAAGTTATGCTCTTGATGGTTTTTGTACTTTTAATGTAAATGCTCTCTTAACCATTGTAATTCATGCAAACTATCTAGATATTTTTTCATCTTATCAAAGCGTTAAGATTGTCTCTTTTTACTACCACCAATTGTGTTTTCATGTACAATCAATATCATTTGAATACTAATATGTTTGCTCAGCGTTCGTGACAACGAGCAAAAGGAGCGAGATGCAGAAGGGCAACAACAGTCGACTTTACTTGATTGGTGACTCCCTCCCTTTATCCCTAGACTCAGTGATTGTCACAAAGTCGTGGGTTGTGGATTCATGAATTATCCAAATTGCTGTAGTGAAGCTAGAGGTACTTCAAAAGTACCTATAATTAACTACAAAAGTAAATTTGCTGTAATACTTGAGAGCCTAAAGGGTAGCGTTCAAATAAGGTACCATGTATTACACACGTAATATGACGAATTTTAATCTCTAAGGGGGGTACCTCAGTCCACCTCATGCAGTGGACTGTAGGCATTGCTAAAAGATCTTGACAACGTCTCTTCAGCCCAAAAGGGCGTTCGCCTTTCTGCTTTTCATCCCTTTCTGATTCAGCTTCCTTTCTTTCATCTTGCTGTTTAACCACATCACTAGGATTTCACAGTCTTCCCCCGGTTGCAGCTCGTAGATGAATGGCCTCTGCAGACCCATCGCCGGGTCATATGAGCATATCTTTATAAACGAAATCATTGATTTTTACTCATATTATGAGAGATTATTAGAAAAGTTGGAGTATTCTGGTCTGATCAAGACACATTGCATTTCCGATGAGTTTCGGACTAATATGAACTTTATTTTGTAATATGAAATTATAGAGATTTTTTTTTATTCTTTCCTAGGATTTTCCCAAAGCATATTGAGTGTGATAAGACGCAAAGGAGGTTAGGATCATATAATTTCCTTTGGTTTTATTTCCTGGTCGTTTTGGACAAAGAAAAATACCGGCCATGTTCAAACCTTACAGTTTTCCAGCTTCCTTATTTGGAGAAGGATTTTTTCCCTGCAGAGGATTAAAAAAAAAAAGACAGAAAAGAAAGGATGGAAAAAATCCGTCCCTTTCAAGTCAACATTTCTGTATGTTTTTGACGTTCTTTGGTAGGCAGTAAAAAAAAAACTGCATTAGATCCTCTCTTTACTCAAGCCATATTAATCTTTTTCTATGCTTTTGCCGAGAAACAAACAATAAACTCGTTTTAAATGGCCGATTGAATTACTGAAATAATGCCGGGAGTAGCTGAGCTTTACATTCATTACCGACAATGTCCCACTTCCGACGTCGCTAATGTCGCTGCACTGACTAATAAAGTCTCAAATAAAGTCTCTCGAAATCCCCCTTCCCCAGACCCCTGCAGATCATCTCTCTCTCTCCCCCCCCCCACCCCACCCGTAGCCTCTCCACCTTGGTCGACGACATCCGTCAACTTTTATGTGTATCTTGATCGCATATTTTTCCCTCTTCTTGAGAACCTTCGAGAAGACTTCTGAGAACCTAACCAAAGCTCACATGCAGCCATTCAAATGTTTCTAAAAAGGGTCGCCCGCAACCAAATATTAGCCCGCGTGCCAACATGAAATGTATTAAATTATCACCATCCATTCTGATATGAAACACTGGCTCGCTTGCAAAAAAAAGACACGAGAGAGAGAGAGAGAGAGAGAGAGAGAGAGAGAGAGAGAGAGAGAGAGAGAGAGAGACTCCACTAGAATCCATCCAGTTCGTGGAGCTCGCTGGAGTAAGCAAATATTGACAATTTTCGAAACCTTGGATTCGGCTTAGCCTTCCCGCTAACGGAT
Organism: Palaemon carinicauda; assembly: GCF_036898095.1. Taxonomy (NCBI): domain Eukaryota; kingdom Metazoa; phylum Arthropoda; class Malacostraca; order Decapoda; family Palaemonidae; genus Palaemon; species Palaemon carinicauda. The sequence goes on from NC_090747.1 coordinate 68,168,352, forward strand.
TCCTGATGAAGCTGCCAGCGAGGCTAATTATATCGTTCACACCGTCTCTCCAACCAAATCCCTGGTTCCATCGGTTCGTGTTTTGACGGAGGTCTACGAAGGCATTTCCATCGGTGTAGACGGGAGTGCACTGGACGAAGGGCGAAATGACCCCAGAAGACGGGTTACTCGAAAACTGGGGGCCGCAAAAAGCACGATGTCAGGCAGGAAGGAAATTCCATTAGCGACGAAGAGTTCTGGAATGAAAATGCATCGCAGCGGAAACTAAAAAGAAATGGCTTAAAAGCTGACTGAGCACAAGTTTTGTAATTAGAAACATTTTCGGTTCGTCGAGCGCCATTTTCTAATGAGTTCCTATCCTGAGTTAATTACAACATTTAAATTACATGAGTGAATCCGAGCAGATTGGAAGGGAAAATATTGGGGGTTGGAGAAGCTGAGATTTGGCGGGAAAATGAAGAAGAAGAACTAGAAGACGGGGGAAGATCGGCTGCTGGTCTTCTGTTTAATCAAAATACTAATAATACTTTAGACGCCGAATACTTTCAGATATAAGAGTCAATAATGAAAAGCCTCATATAATTATGAGATCTAATCTTTTATTGGAATGATCACGATCGACTCTCTCTCTCTCTCTCTCTCTCTCTCTCTCTCTCTCACGAGTAGTCAAACGGACACGTCCAAGCAAACACGTCTTCCAAAAATGCAGACATGCGAACACGAGAATAAACTTTCGGTCCAAACGTATCTATACAATAGTCGGGATCAAACATAATAATTGCACAGTCGACTCGGAGGGATTGCAGTGCACTTTTCAATGTTTGCAAATGAATATATTAGCTAATAACTATGAAAGAAGAGTCAGTCAACATTGCCATTGACAAATCACTTCAGGTGACTTTCTTATCTGGGGAAAATCCGTCCAAGTAACTACCTCCCTCCCCCTTTCCAGCAGGTGACACCCGTCGACAGAGAGAGAGAGAGAGAGAGAGAGAGAGAGACAGAGAGAGAGAGAGAGAGAGAGAGAGAGAGTAATAATAATAGTAATAATAATAATACTTTATTTCCAATATACACATTAGGTACTATACACTATATGTAAAACAACAGATAGTGATTACTCATATTTCTAGGTTTCCTTGTGATTACATGAAAATTTAACATTTACATGAGTGATGATTTTATAGAATTTATTTGACTACCAACTAAGATACATTTGGTATACTACTTGTATTATTACGACTTTAAAATAGAAAAAAAAAAGTAATTCAATAATAGTATAACTCATTAAAAATTCTATACTGGGTGCCAAATTCCAGTAGACACCATAAAACATTAAAAAACAGAGAGAGAGAGAGAGAGAGAGAGAGAGAGAGGAGAGAGAGAGAGGGGGGGGGGGGGGTGGGCACGAGGAATAAGGATGAAGTGAAGGGCAGATAAATGTAAGCGAATGTCCTCCAGAGCTACAGCGCCTAGCTATAAGGCCCAAATACTATTAAACAAACAAACACGCTGGCTGTGTTCTCTTTTTCTCTTTCTGTCTTTAGATTATTTCGATGAGCTTTCCCCAAACTTTAAAATTTTAATTATCCTACATTTGGAAGAAGGTGCATGGAATCTCTCTCTCTCTCTCTCTCTCTCTCTGTCAATGAGAAGATTCCAGTATAATTATTATTTCCAAATTGTGCAAAAGTTTGGTAGGGTTTCCTTACTGTGTGAAGTGATCCTTTGGTTATCTATATATGATCCTGTACATCCTTTAAAATATCTCAAGTTAAAAAAAAAAAAGATTTTTGCTTTTCTATTTATTACAAATGCCGTTGAGACCTACAAATTTTAATCATCTAATCCCAATTTCAAGACAAGAAAATTGAAGGTATGTTAGGGGCATCCGTACGGAAGTGCGATTGACGTACGCTTTGAAAGAAGGAAGGTTTAACTTTGTATTTTATCCAAAAATTTGGTATGTTGCAAATTTAGAGAGAGAGAGAGAGAGAGAGAGAGAGAGAGAGAGAGAGAGAGAGAGAGGAGAGAGAGAGAGAGACTGTGTGTGTGTGCCAATGTAGGAGAATCTCCTCTTGTTTTTAGGATTTTAAGATCTGATAAGATAAACATAAAGCTCTCTCTCTCTCTCTCTCTCTCTCTCTCTCTCTCTCTCTCTCTCTATAGCTGTTTCTGACCAAAATTTTTCGACATTGAGTAGCAAAACCTTTTAAATAAAAGTAAGAAAATAGTTGATGGTACAGAACTAATATTATCAAAATACGGGTAGTGATAATTCAACGAATGTTATGCCAAAGAAACATTAACATTGAATTATAAAGAAGAAATTAACTTCTTCAATACAACGTGACATTAATATGTAATAACTTTAAATAGTTTTGATCAATACATATTTTGATTCACTTGAATTTGGTTTTCGTTTATATGTTTAACTTCATACATTTCTATCGTTCTTTGAATTTGATTGGAGAGGTAATAAAGGTTATATATAAATACAGACACACACATACAAACACATATATATACATACATATATACACATATACATAATTATATATATATATATATATATATATATATATATATATATATATATATGATAAATTTTTTTGCACATTTAAACGTGTTTTTTCATATTTCAAATAAGCCATATATATTAATACATTAAAGTCTGGATTCTCTTAACGACCTCGGGATCAGAGCCCCAGGCGGAATCACCCAAAGACTATAATATCAAACCGGCCGGGATTTGAACCCTGGTCCAGGATATCTGTGCAAAAAATTTATCATTAATCGAATGCCAAGTCCCAAACCTACCAATTAGCTACGATGTTGAAGATGGGTTGATTTCAATTCTAAGTACAGAAAACCTGAATTTGACAGGTATATGTACAGAAGAATTGTCATTGACTTTTATCTTTCTTCGTGACTGAGTGTTATGGTCACTGGCATACAGATATCCTGGACCAGGGTTCAAATCCCGACCGGTCTGATATTATAGTCTTTGGGTGATTCCGCCTGGGCTCTGATCCCGAGGTCGTTAAGAGAATCCAGACTTTAATGTACTAATATATATGGCTTATTTGAAATATGAAAAAAACACGTTTAAATGTGCAAAAAATTTATCATTAATCGAATGCCAAGTCCCAAACCTACCAATTAGCTACGATGGTGAAGATGGGTTGATTTCAATTCTAAGTACAGAAAACCTGAATTTGACAGGTATATGTACAGAAGAATTGTCACTGACTTTTATCTTTCTTCGTGGCTGAGTGGTATTGTCACTGGCATACAGATATCCTGGACCAGGGTTCAAATCCCGGCCGGTCGGATATTATAGTCTTTGGGTGATTCAGCCTGGGGCTCTGATCCCGAGGTCGTTAAGAGAATCCAGACTTTAATTTATTAATATATATGGCTTATTTGAAATATATATATATATATATATATATATATATATATATATATTGTTGTAATTCAAGAGGTATTAGTTTGTTGAGTGTAGTTGGAAAAGTGTATGGTAGAGTAATGATTAATAGGATTAAGGATAAAACAGAGAATGCAATCTTGGAAGTACAGGGTGGTTTTAGAAGAGGTAGGGGTTGTATGAATCAGATTTTTACAGTTAGGCAAATATGCAAGAAATATTTAGCAAAAGGTAAGGAGGTGTATGTTGCGTTTATGGATCTGGAGAAAGCATATGATAGAGTTGATAGGGAAGCAATGTGGAATGTGATGAGGTTATATGGAGTTGATGGAAGGTTGTTGCAAGCAGTGAAAAGTTTCTACAAAGGTAGTAAAGCATGTGTTAGAATAGGAAATGAAGTGAGCGATGGGTTTCCGGTGATAGTGGGGCTGAGACAGGGATGTGTGATGTCGCCGTGGTTGTTTAACTTGTATGTTGATGGAGTGGTGAGAGAGGTGAATGCTCGAGTGCTTGGACAAGGATTAAAACTGGTAGACGAAAATGATCATGAATGGGAGGTAAATCAGTTGTTGTTTGCGGATGATACTGTACTGGTTGCAGACACAGAAGAGAAGCTTGACCGACTAGTGACAGAATTTGGAAGGGTGTGTGAGAGAAGGAAGTTGAGAGTTAATGTGGGTAAGAGTAAGGTTATGAGATGTACGAGAAGGGAAGGTGGTGCAAGGTTGAATGTAATGTTGAATGGAGAGTTACTTGAGGAGGTGGATCAGTTTAAGTACTTGGGGTCTGTTGTTGCAGCAAATGGTGGAGTGGAAGCAGATGTACGTCAGAGAGTGAATGAAGGATGCAAAGTGTTGGGGGCATTTAAGGGAGTAGTAAAAAATAGAGGGTTGGGCATGAATGTAAAGAGAGTTCTATATGAGAAAGTGATTGTACCAACTGTGATGTATGGATCGGAGTTGTGGGGAATGAAAGTGATGAAATTGAATGTGTTTGAGATGAAGTGTCTAAGGAGTATGGCTGGTGTATCTCAAGTAGATAGGGTTAGGAACGAAGTGGTGAGGGTGAGAACGGGTGTAAGAAATGAGTTAGCGGCTAGAGTGGATATGAATGTGTTGAGGTGGTTTGGCCATGTTGAGAGAATGGAAAACGGCTGTCTACTAAAGAAGGTGATGAATGCAAGAGTTGATGGGAGAAGTACAAGAGGAAGGCCAAGGTTTGGGTGGATGGATGGTGTGAAGAAAGCTCTGGGTGATAGGAGGATAGATGTGAGAGGCAAGAGAGCGTGCTAGAAATAGGAATGAATGGCGAGCGATTGTGACGCAGTTCCAGTAGGCCCTGCTGCTTCCTCCGGTGCCTTAGATGACCGCGGAGGTAGCAGCAGTAGGGGATTCAGCATTATGAAGCTTCATCTGTGGTGGAATTGTGGGAGGTTGGGCTGTGGCACCCTAGCAGTACCAGCTGAACTCGGCTGAGTCCCTGGTTAGGCTGGAGGAACGTAGAGAGTAGTCCCCTCTTTGTTTGTTTCTTTGTTGATGTCGGCTACCCCCCAAAATTGGGGGAAGTGCCTTGGTATATGGATGGATGGATGGATATATATATATCAGATATACCAGTATCGAATCTAAACTATTTTCTTTGACACATTCTTCCTTTGTTGCTGAATCGTGGAGGAAACGGCTGTGCAGTAAAATTTCCTCAACATTAACCAATTTATACACCTACTGTACCTTATAAGAATGATATGTAGGAGAGTATCCAACTCTCTTCCGACAGCCCTTATATTGTAGACATTCTTGCGCTTACAGGATATCAAGGCCCCTCCTTTCAAAATGCCTTTCACACAATCTTTGTAACCCCTTTTAGCTCTTCTAATCTCCCTGCCTCTCCGAACTTCTGAATTATTCACTTTTCAACATCCAGGTATCTTCCAATCTTCCCACATAAATAAACCATCTTAAAGTAGTCTTGTCCTTTCATTAACTTAAAACTGCCATCAGCTGATTCTTTTCCAAATTTTGTTATAAATTCTTAACTCAAATTTGATTTTTACATCCCTTCAGATCTTTATAAACTTTAAAAACTTTCCTATCAAAAAACCAAGTTCATTATAAATGTTAAGATCGAAATAGAATATCAAAATCGCCACATGAAAGTAAAAATAGATTATGCCGCAAAGGTAGGGACCTAAAGAGAGAATAAGCTGAATGGAGTTGAAAGGGGCAGGAAGGTAGAGGAAGGATACAGGAGGATATACAGTACACAATGTTAAGACATTTGGTCATTTCGGCAGGTGACCCAATACTGATAGCATTAACACGTTAAGGAATGGCGCGTTCATGCCAATCGCGGTTAAATCAGCGCGCCAGTATTCTGCGTGTATGGCCTGCTTTTTATTTTAGCCCATGAAGTCGCTGAGGTTACTCTGCATTCCCAGGACCTAGAACTGCCTTTGTTGCTTGGATGAGGTAATACATCGTCAATACCTCCTTATCTAACAGAGGGGTTCACTATGCACATTAACAGTGATAGGCTACTCGTTCGTGTGTGTGTATATATATATATATATATATATATATATATATATATATATATATATATATATACAGTATATATACACATATATATATACATATGTATCTGAGGACTTTGTTCTGCAGGGCACTAGTAACGGCCGATGATATATATATATATATATATATATATATATATATATATATATATATATATATATATATATATATGCATTAATTTTGTATATATACATATATATATATATATATATATATGCATTAATTTTGTATATATACATATATATATATATATATATGTATATATATATATACATATATATGTATATAATATAGATATGTATGTATTTCTCTCTCACTCCCTGCATTTATTTATAAATGTAAATATAAATATATACATATATATATATATATATATATATATACATACATATATATATATATATATATATATATATATATATATATATATATAGATATATGTATATATATATAATATGGTCCCGTGGTCTGGGAACCAAAAATATGTATTACATATTACGGCCATCAAGCTACACAACCTATTGAGTTTCAAACTCACCTGTTTGTTTTTACATAAATCTGATATAATTGAATAATACACGAACTGTGAGAACATTACATAACTCCCAGACGGCAATATATAAAATCACAGAATACCCAAAGATATCTTAAGTACAATCAAAACAATACTGGGTATTATTAAGAACTATTCAAAACAACCTCTTCAATTCTTTAATAGGGATACGAGAGAGTTCTGAAATAAACACTGGTGATCAAGATAACAGTCTTTACACAAATAGATATATTCTATGAAAATTACAACACTTTGAAGGAATTTACATAAAAAAATAAATCACTTGAAATATCGTCAGAACAAAACTTAGACTAATGCAAAAGAAATAATTACACTCTGAAAATTATATAATCACTTGCTTCACTGGAAATTAAATTTTACACCTCTAATTATTCTTGATAACTAATGAAAATAGATAACCTTTAACACTCTAAGGATTAAACTCTTAAAGAAATTGCATAAAGTAAATGATAAACTTAAAAGTTTTAGCTCACACGAAGTAAAGCCAAAATAAATGCACTTCATGTATCTTACTTGTACAGAGCCAGTTACAAAAATTTATATAACACCAGCATGAATAATCACACAATATAATTGAAATCACCTTTAACGTCTTCTGTAACTTTTCAACACACTACACACGATATGTGTTGTATTCCAACTTGTATACTTTAGAGAGGACACACTCGAGGCACTTGAGAGAGAGAAGATGAACTTTCGCTCTTTCACAGGACAGGCTGTTTCTCTTCTGCCCTATGCATCCCTAGGGGCACATATATATTGACTTAGTTATTCTAGATCCTTCTAGGTCAGGAGTCTAAAAGCTTGGGGGCTGGCTCAGCGACACCAGAGTTATCAACTATCACGTATCTAACAGGAGAATCAACCTCGCTTGCAAGGCAACTCTCTCTCAGCAGCTCTGCCCATCCCCATTCTCAAACATTAAAAAAAAAGATAAAATCTAACGCTGGGGTTTTCTAGAACCTTCTAAACATGTGGCAAATATGTCACTTGCGTAATCTCTCACAAACATGATGCAATACCATAAAAAGATTACATAATCCCCCGTTCATACCTCGTATAGTTCTTACTGCATACTTAATTAACATGACGTAAGACTCCCAGCAAAATACCGTTAAAAATAACATAAATTTACATATACTGACTTGAATGAAGAATACAATGAAATTAATGACGAAAGTCGTATGTAAGTTACATACCAAAGTTTTACTTACATGAGAGGAACTTGCCTTGTGGAGGATTAATTATTGTTTTTATTTTTATTTATTTTTTGTTTGCCAAATCCAGAGAGAGTGAAAGAGAGAGAGAGAGAGAGAGTTGATTATTTATTTTTTGAGTAAGTACAATTTTGTTTATATATGCTTGTCGTGATTGTGAATGATAGGAACAATTTATTATTTATCTTTGATTATAGTGCGATAGTTTAGTTAGTTAGGTGTGTTCGTAAATGTTTTTCTTTTTTTAATTTGCAGGCCGTAATCCCTCCTTTGGAGAGATTTTTTTTGTGGATTGATTGTTGATGACCTGGCCTGTAATTGATTGTGTTAGACTGCTCTATTGGATTGCTCAACCGTTGATGACCTGGCCTGTGAATTAAGATTATGAATGATGATGATAATTATGATGATGATGACACCCATGACCCCGGAGAGTTAAGGCCATTGTGGCAAATTAAGACACTCTTCTGTTTACCATATAGTGGTAGTTTGCCGTTAAAAGATCGATGGCCCTTGTGTGGATGAAGGTGTTCACTCAGAAATATATAAAATATTTCTGTTTATATTTGTGGAAGTGGTATATTTTAGTTTTAAGTTTTGTTAGGGTTTATTTGATTGTGGAAGGGTTTTCTTTGTTAATTATATATTTAGTGTTAAGATTTTGATTAGTTCAAAATGTTGATAATTTGATTGTGGATGGTTCATGTTAAGTATTTTAGTTTTAAGAAATATAGTTTTAAGATTATGTTTTGTTTTTGTTTCCCTTCAGTCTAAGAGTCCAGTTTATGATAACGTAAAGGGAAAGTTTGTATTGCGGAGACAATTGTCTGTTTAGTGTGACCAAGGGTGTGGGGGTTGTTGTTGCAACATCCCGCCACATTATTTTGGCGCCCGAACAGGGACTGCCGAGGTGGGATAGGAAGCCGGACTCTTGAGCGAAGGACTGATAGGATTAGGAATTAGATTTAAGGCTGAAGAAATAGCAATGGAAGAGCAGAACAAATTATTAAGGGAGGAATTGCGGTTGATTAAGGAGCGTGAGGAGAGGTTGTCCGTAGAGAAAGAGAAGTTGTTGCGTGAGAATGGGAGGCTGATATGTGAGAATGAAGAGATGCGAAAGGAACTGAAAGCTCTAAAGGGAATTGTAGAGAGAGTGGAGGAGGGTTTGAGATGAGGATAAAAGAGAATGAGCAGCGAATGGATGAGCGTATGGATGAACGGTTTGGGGGTGATGACAGGTCAAATAATGAATATGATTTAAGAGTTCATGGGTGAAGGCGCAGTCGAAGGAGTGGCCTCTGCTACGGGTAAAGGGTTGCTGGTGGAAGAAAAGGTTAAGGTAAGTGATAATGGGAAAGGAAGTGATAGTGATAGTAATAGTGATAGTGAAGTTAAAGGGACTAGGTATGGTAAGGATGAACAGAAAGGTGAGAGGAAGGATGAAAGGAAAGGTAAAAGTGATGTGACGAAAGAGAAGAAAAAGTGTCAGAATGAGAGCGAGGATGATCGTGAATGGGTGAAAGTGGTAAGTAAGAAAAAGGGTAAGAAGGGAATGGTTAAGGATAGGAATTTAAGTGTTGAATTAGATTCATTGTATTCAAATGAGGAAGAAGGAAACGAGAAGGGATTAGGCAGTGAAGATAGTAGTGAGAATGAAGTTGAAGTTAGTAAGACAGTGGTAATGAAAGAGGTACCAAGGTGTGAAAGGTTTAATGAACATAGCAGTAGGGAGGTGTATGACTTTTTTAAGGAGTATGAAAGATTCTGTCAGGCTAAGTATGGTGATAGTAAGAGAGTTTGGGCTAGGGAGTTGGGAGAGTATTTGACAGGGTATTTGTTGACGATTTATGGTGTGATAATGAGTGTAGGGAATGTTGATTATGAAAGTGTGAAAAAGAGAATAATTGAAAAGGTAAAACATATGAAAGGGAGTGTTAGGTATAAGCGTAAATATGATTTTGATGAGGCACGGATGAATGTAGGAGAAACGATATCGATGTATGTATGTAGGTTGGAAACTTTAGCTAGGAAGAAGTATGGGGATGAAGGCATAAATGAGAATAAGGAATTAATGAAGAAGTTTTTGGCTACTGTACCCGAGAATGTTGCTGAGTTTATTCATTTGAAACGTAAGGAGATGAGGTGGACGAAAGAAATATTGACATGGGATGATATTTTAGAGATAGTTGAGGATTAGGAGTTAGATAGGTGCATGAAAGAAAGTAAATCTGTGAGTGTAAGAACTGGAATGGAGGAAAGTGTGCCAGAATTTGTTAGTTTTAGAGATGCTGTTATGAGAGGACCGATGAGGGTAGCTGATAGTGTAGTAGATATGAGTGTTAGGGCCAGTAATGTAGGAATACCTGTACAGACAAATGAAGGGTTTAGTCAAGGGAATCAGGTTTGGAGAGATAGGAGTGTGAGTACGCAAAAAGATATGTCAGATAGTTGTGTCCGTGATGAAAAGTGTTAAAGTGTGGAAAGGAAGGTCGTAAGAAGAATGAATGTAGATGGGCTCTAGGTGCTTGTTTTGGATGTGGTGAGGTAGGCCATAGAATTAGCGAATGCAAGAAAGAGAAAGGGGTAAAATGTTATCGGTGTGGCATGACTGGGCACATAGCGAGTGGATGTCGTAGTAATCGTATGAATGTGATTTGTGGTGATTGTGGTAAGGATGGTCATTATGCTAGAATTTTCAAGGAGCCGAAGGGTAATTGTACTGAATGTGGTGCAGATGGGAATGTAGCTAGAGTATGTAGGAAGAAGGGATTAAGTCAGCCAGGATGTTCGGGAAACTAGAGTGTAAGAGGGTTCAACTGAGTGAGTCCTCCTATGTGTGTGGAAGGAATAGGATAAATGTTCGTGAGAATGGGATGAATAATTGGTTGGAAATGAGTAAGTATGAACCTAGTATGCATGAGAAGCTAGGGTTAGAAAATAAAAAAACTAGTGTTAATTGAATATAGGAAAAAGAGACGTTTGAAATTTTTAAGTGAGGAGAAAGTACAAGGGAAATTTATAGGTATAGGTAGGAATCTGAATATGCATGACAAGGGGGTAAATGTGCAAGTGAATGTGGAAGATAAATGTATCAATACAGATGAAACGTGGCTGAGTATAAATGATACTTATAGTGGGTGTGGTTTTTCGTTAGATGATGTAAAAGAAAGAATGAATAACGCAAGAGTGAGAGATAGGAGAATGATAAGTAGCATGAATGAATCTTTTACTAAAGTTGAGAATGTTTTTAATGAAATGGATGAACTGTTGACAGAAATGAGTGTAATTTTAGGGCCAGATGAGAATGAGGCAGATGGGATTGTATATGATATATTAGATGATAGGGATTTAGATATGAATAGTGTTAATGTAGCTAATGATTGTGATAAGGAAGAAGTGAATGAAAGAGTGTATAAAGGCCCAGTTACTCGGAGTAGAGGTCCTGTTCCCGATTGCAACTGTGTTATGAAAAAAGAAATAGGTAAGTGTTATGTAAGATGGATTTGGCAAAGTAAGGGGGGAGAAATGTGGAGGATTAATTTTTGTTTTTGTTTTTATTTATTTTTTGTTTACCAAATCCAGAGAGAGAGAGAGAGAGAGAGAGAGAGAGAGAGAGAGAGAGAGAGAGAATGTGCCAGCGAGCGAGAGGTAGTTAGGTATCGATTGTTTGTTGTGAGAAAGACTGTTGGTATAAATAAGATTATTTGTTTACTTTTAGCTAGGTTAGGACAGTGGTAAATGTTTCGGAGTGAATGCTTTTTTTGATTGACTGCGACTTGAGGCAGTTGTGTGTGTGCACGCTGGTTTTACATTTTACATATTTATTTGATTTCAACTAGCGTAGGAATTGATTATTTATTTTTTGAGTAAGTACAATTTTGTTTATATTTGCTTGTCGTGATTGTGAATGATAGGAACAATTTATTATTTATCTTTGATTATAGTGCGATAGTTTAGTTAGTTAGGAGTGTTCGTAAGTGTTTTTCTTTTTTTCATTTGCAGGCCGTAATTCCTCCGTTGGAGAGATTTTTTTTTTGTGGATTGATTGTTGATGACCTGGCCTGTAATTGATTGTGTTAGACTGCTCTATTGGATTGCTCAACCGTTGATGACCTGGCTTGTGAATTAAGATTATGAATGATGATGATAATTATGATGATGATGACACCCATGACCCCGAAGAGTTAAGGCCATTGTGGCAAATTAAGACACTCTTCTGTTTACCATATAGTGGTAGTTTGCCGTTAAAAGATCGTTGTCCCTTGTGTGGATAAAGGTGTCCACTCAGAAATATATAAAATATTTCTGTTTATATTTGTGGTTGTGGTATATTTTAGTTTTAAGTTTTGTTAGGGTTTATTTGATTGTGAATGGGTTTTTTGTTTTGTTAATTATATATTTAGTGTTTAGATTTTGATTAGTTCAAAGTGTTGATAATTTGTTTGTGGATGGTTCATGTTAAGTATTTTAGTTTTAAAGTTATGTTTTGTTTTTGTTTCCCTTCAGTCTAAGAGTCCAGTTTATGATAACGTGAGCGATCAGACGAAGATCTCCCACCATAGTGGCTAGCGGCCATGAAAGGACATATCTGAGTTCTTTGTCCTGCAATTGACTAGAAAGGGCTTCATTTGTTGTTGATATATATATATATATATATATATTTATATATATATATATATATATATATATATATATATATATATATATATATATATATATACCGGTATATACACACATATGTACATATATAAGTGCATATGTGTGGGTGAGGAGGGTGTATGTATATACACCGACACATGTTTATAACCAATATTGATAATAATAAGTGGAACTTTTTTGCATCTTGCTTCAGTTGTTAATACCTCAACATCAAGCTAGAATTCACCAAAAATATTGACATAAAGATTATTGAATATACACTGAAAATTGTCTTCTGTCAATGAAATGAAGTGGGATTGAAAAAGTAAATTAGCAAAGCACCATGAAAATTAAAAAAGGAAAATTTTCTTGAAGATTATAAATGAAAGAGCTGCTTTCAGCTTAAAAAACACTATGATTTTAGATCTTGTCATTGTAGTAACATTCTAAAGTCAGAGAATAAGCTAAGTGGGTTGATGACAATGCAAATGAATTTTACAAGTGAGAACAGAATGGATTCATGACCATTTCACTGAGGAGGCTGAGACAATTTTCGCCAACATAGTAATCTTTACCAAGGAGAAATAGATACTATGAAGGTAACGTTATCTCTACAAACCATTTTTTAATGATTATTTTTATTTATACAATAATGCTATTTTTAACAGAGAGTATTTAGAAAATAAAGATAATAGCTTATTAATCTGAAAATAGAGAAAAACTGACAATCAGGAAGGGTAAGAAAAAGCAAAACAAAGACATATTAATTTCAGTGTGATGAATAGATGATATTGGGATTTATTAGAGTATATATTTTCTGTGCAATGTTCATGATTAGAGTTTTAAATGTTTACCCTCCTAGTTTTCATTCACCAGTAACCTTTTAAAGATGTAAATGAGATCACTTTAACAAGCGAGCAGCGTTAGATTATGTGAACGTTTTCCTTTTGATTTAGAAAATAAGTTTCTAGTAGCTTCTGATACTAAATGGCCTTTAAAGGCTCCTCATGAATGGCAGGGGCAAGTGACAGTGACATTACCCTATCGAGCAGGATAATGCCATAGACTGCCTAGAGACTGACCACATACATTTATGATCAGCGCCTAAGACCCTCTCTACCCAAGCTTGGACCAAGGAAGGCCAGGCAATGGCTCCTGATGACTCAGCAGGTAGACCTATAGGCTCCCCCAAACCATGCATCCTTAGCTCACATTCTGAAAACTTTTGACAGATGAGGAAATGAATTAATAAATTATGTTCTTTATGAAAAAACTTTCGGTGTACGGATGGTTTTCTGATCTATTCCAGGATGCTGCTCTACATGTGTTTGATCGTGTGTGTCACATATTTCCAGCATTAATTTCTTACATAAATGTGTGCATACGTATATATTGTATAGCTAACACTATACAGGTGTGTATTCAAACAACAATTACTGTCGATTTTGACCCACTCAAAATTAAAATTAATTGGAGGTAACTGCTCCCCCTCTCACAGTTGGGCCATCCCAAATTGAGAATATACGATAGATGAAGTGTTAAATAGTTTGAATGATAGGGCTAGGGGATAAAATTTACAGCATTCCAGTTGATTTAGAGTCGAAGCAAATATATGGACGGTCCTACTTGGCAGAGTAAGCAACTCTTCAAGAAAATACTTCTTTGGTATAGATTGAGATGGTATGGTCATGCAGCAAGGACAGGACTAGTATTATCTTCTGTACAAAACACTTGGAACGTTACTAAAGCCTTAGAACATACGCTAGTTACAATTCGAAGAGCTATGGAAAAAATAATGATGGCATTAACACTAAGAAACAGAAAATGAGCAACATGGATACGATAGCAAACTAAAGTAGAGGATATTCTAACAACATATAAGAAAAAGAAATGGACATGACAAGGATATATTGAGAAGAATAGATGGACATTGAGAATAGCAGAATGAGTCCCTAGAGATTACAAACGAAGCAAGGGATGTAAGAGAAGACGTTGGTATGACGAGCTAGGAAAATATGTGGGTATTGACCGGCCTCTGTCCTGCAGTAGACTAGCTACGGCTGATGGTGATGATGATGATAATATATACATATATATACATATATACATGATTGAATGTGTCTGTATATATATGTAATTACTTTCCTTACTGGACACTTTCTTATCCTTGAAGACCTTGGCCATCTGCTGTATCAGCAGGTCCTTAGGGTAAGTTTATCAGACTCAATCCTTTAGTATTTGCCTCAGCAAATGTTGGTGCCTATTAAAAATGGTTGGACTTGTGGGCAAAAGTCTATGATCGATTGCAGTCCTGGAAATTTGATGCCTCAATATTGAAGCAAACGGCTACGGTGTACCATTGTAAGCTCACAGGGCTTATGTGGCAGTGTTTCATGGGATTCTAATAAACCTGATCATAGTTTGAACTCTGGTCTACTGAATTATATTCTCCGACGTAATTGGTTGAACCTTAGCGAATAATTATATATAGTACATATGTGTATATATATATATATATATATATATATATATATATATATATATATATATACATACATATATATATGTATACATATATACACACACACACATATATATATATAGTATATGTATATGTAAAATAAGAAATATATATATGTATATATATAAATATACTTATATATATATATATATATATATATATATATGTGTGTATATAGTATATATATGTATATACAGTGTATATATATGTGTGTAAATAAATAAATATATATATATATATGTATATATATATATATATATATATATATATATATATATATATATATATGGATAAATATCAACACAACATCGTGTTCAAATAGAAATAAATTTCTACCTCATACTTGGGATCGAACGCTAGCCCCTTCTAATGAAAGGCCAGGTCGAAACCAACCATGCCACGAGAGACCATAAAAGAAATCGGAACCTGACGCTATCTAGCTGTCCGAGGATTTACCTGGCGAGACATCAGTCTCTTACCAGCGAGTTTTACCCGATTTCCCGGCCCACCACGTGACACAATTGGTAGTAATTCATTCAAATTACCCCTAATGAGTCAATATGGATAAATATCAACACAACATCGTGTTCAAATAGAAATGAATTTCTACTTCATACTTGGGATCGAACGCTAGCCCCTTCTAATGAAAGGCCAGGTCGAAACCAACCATGCCACGAGAGACCATAAAAGAAATCGGAACCTGACGCTATCTAGCTGTCCGAAGATTTACCTGGCGAGACATCAGTCTCTTACCAGCGAGTTTTACCCGATTTCCTGGCCCACCACGTGACACAATTGGTAGTAATTCATTCAAATTACCCCTAATGAGTCAATATGGATAAATATCAACACAACATCGTGTTCAAATAGAAATAAATTTCTACCTCATACTTGGGATCGAACGCTAGCCCCTTCTAATGAAAGGCCAGGTCGAAACCAACCATGCCACGAGAGACCATAAAAGAAATCGGAACCTGACGCTATCTAGCTGTCCGAGGTAGAAATTTATTTCTATTTGAACACGATGTTGTGTTGATATTTATCCATATTGACTCATTAGGGGTAATTTGAATGAATTACTACCAATTGTGTCACGTGGTGGGCCGGGAAATCGGGTAAAACTCGCTGGTAAGAGACTGATGTCTCGCCAGGTAAATCCTCGGACAGCTAGATAGCGTCAGGTTCCGATTTCTTTTATGGTCTCTCGTGGCATGGTTGGTTTCGACCTGGCCTTTCATTAGAAGGGGCTAGCGTTCGATCCCAAGTATGAGGTAGAAATATATATATATATATATGTGTGTGTGTGTGTATTTAATAATAATAATAATAATAATAATAATGTTTATTGGACAAAAACATATATACATACAAAATATTTACAAAAAAAGATTCGGTCCAAGCCCATGTGGAGCAGAGCTCTTCGGGCAATAATACAATAAAATAATATCATCAATTAAAAAAAATTTATAAAAAGTAAATATTGATATCGATAAACTAAATGTACTCATATATATACATAAGAATATACATATGCATACACATACAAATACATATACACACGCATGTACATATACATACACATGTACACATAGACACATATAAATGAGATTTTTAGCCTAAAAAATAAATGGAAATGTACAGTATATTCGTATAATAAAGTATGATAAAGAAGGGCGGAATAATAAATAGTACAAATTTTGAATTTAAACATTGATAAGGTAGAAATGCTAGACTTACAAATGTATACAAGCAATAAAGAATATAAGAATTAAGAACATTATTGCATTAATGGTTAGTTCATGAAGAAATGTCTACTAATAAAACTTAGTACACAGATAATAACATATTAGTATATGATTTTTTAAAAGATCGAATACTAAGCAATGCCTTAAGATAAGCAGGCAGAGTATTCCATTGTTTAACTCCCTGATAGAGATAAAACTGTTCACATTTCTTTACACGTACGAAGGGAAGAGTTAAGTTAGGGTCTCTTGTTCCATATTGGTGTGCTGATTGTACATGAATTATTTTTTGTCTAATGGATGGATATTTATGCAACGAAAGGGTTTGAAACATCAAATTCATTAAGGAGAGTTTGTAGGTATCCTCCAACTTCAGAATCGAGAGAGACCGGAATAGAGGTGATGTATGAGCTAAATAATCACTCGAAGTTATTATTCTCACCAGTTTTTTTTTGCATAATGATTAGCGGTTGCAGGACGTTTCTACTGCAACTCCCCCACGCTGTAATGCAGTAATTTAGATGAGGAGATACTAAAGAGTGGTAGAGTTGTTTTAATATATATAGCGGGAAATAATCCTTCAGCCTATATATGATACCTATAACTTTGGAAATTTTATTGACTATCATATCCACATGCTTACTGAAGGTTAATTTATTGTCAAACATTACTCCTAAAAATTTTCCACTGGATTTCTGGTCAAGAGTGTGATTTCCTATTGCAACTCTTATGTTACCGGGAACTTTGCGCAAAGAAAATATTATGAATATGTTTTTCTCTCATTTAGGGTCAATTTATTCGATAGTAACCAATTTTTAACTTTATTTAAGTTAGCAGTTAAAGAATTACAAAGAGAATAAATATTTTTATGACAAAGATGGAGCGTGGTGTCATCGGCAAAAAGTATTGAGTTTAATCTGCGCTAAACGTGGCTGTGAGTATGTTGTTTCCTTTGTAGTAATATATAGGGAATTTGTGGGAAAACTGTTTCGGAATATTAGTTGAACCAATTTGAAAACAATGAATGGAAGTAAACAAGAAGAGAAATACTAGTAAGGGGAGCAATTGAATAAAGAGAAAAGGAGGAGGAGGAGGAGGAGGAGGAGGAAGCAGGATCCAAAAGTAGGATGTCCAAAAGAAAACAAAAACATAGCACTAAACAGGCGTCCCATTGTTAGAGGCCTCTAGAAATTTCCCCTTGGGTCCTTAGGTGTGACAAACGTCTCGTTTCCACACTTGGCATTAACGGTGCTCTTGATATCATAGTAGGTCCGTTGGGGTCAGTGTTCAAAAGGTTTCCAGCGATAAACAAGTAGTCTTTTGGGTCAGCGTTGAAAAGAATCGTTGGTGCACCGTGCAGATTTGTTTTGGGATTGACCCTATGCTAGATTATATTCGACTGTAGACAAAAATTATGTTAATTATTATTCGCTGAGTACAGTACAATACAGTTAACATTAATGGTATTTTGACGGGGTAATTAAACTTTTCAAAATTAAATTCATCATGAAATGAAAAAAAAAAATATTAATGAAGAATTACATAATATGATTAAAATTATTAGGCTACAATTTAGTTAAAAGAATTTATTTAATAAAATTGGCTTCTGATATAAATGTTTAAACATTGATGATACATGAGTATTGACAATACGAATACTTCCCCCGCCCTACCTCAATGGTTAGATGCATGGTAATGGGCCACAGTGAGGCCTGGAGGAAAACGGACTATGATTATGAATTAAAATGTAATTGTATTTTCATAATAAAAGATGAAAAATAAAAAAAAACTTTTCAGGAGGAGGTACAGTCATTTGGATAAATCCAATTAAATTACTCGGAATTAAATTTTCTAACAAATTGATATTTATTCATCTAATTGGACCATAAATTCAATCCAACCAAAGATATACATTTTAGAATGCAGTTGATCATTTACAGTTTTCTTAAATGTTAATTTCATTATTATTTTTTTTTTACTTTCCCTTTAATTTTGAAAGCACGAGTGTTTTGCAGCGGTCATAGTTTTTCCTGTTTGTAAGTTTTTATGTTGTTTACATTAAGAAGGTTTGCCCAAAACACCTTGAAATTTAAACTCCACACACACACACACACACACACACACACATATATATATATATATATATATATATATATATATTTGTTTATATATACATACATATATATGTATATGTATATATATATATATATATATATATATATATATATATATATATATATATATATATACATACGCATATATATACATACATATATATATATATATATATATATATATATATACATACATGTATATATATATATATATATATATATATATATATATATATATATATATATATATATATATATATATTGTATATAGGGTGTCCATAAAGTCCGCGTGCACTTTAAAATATTTATAATTTTTATTTTGTTTTTGCGATAGAAATTGTATGTAAAAATTATTAGAAAGAAATAAATCTATTATAAGTTTTTATTGAAATTCTATTTAAGTTTTCACATGTCCTTCATCATTACCAATTCAAAGGGTAATTATTATTATTATTATTATTAATTGCTAAGCTACAACCCTAGTTGGAAAAGCACAATGCTATAAGCCTAGGGGCTCCAACAGGGAAAATAGCCCAGCGAGGAAAGGAAACAGGGAAAAATTAATTTTTTAAGAAGAGTAACAACATTAAGATAAATATCTCCTTTATAAACTATAAACACTTTAACAAAACAAGAGGAAGAGAAATAAGATAGAATAGTGTGCCTGAGTGTACCCTCAAGTAAGAGAACTCTAACCCAAGGCATTGGAAGACCATGGTACAGAGGCTATGGCACTACCCAAGATTAGAGAACACTGGTTTGATTTTGGAGTGTCCTTCTCCTAGAAGCGCTGCTTACCATAGCTAAAGAGTTCCTTCTACCCTTACCAAGAGGAAAATGGCCACTGAACAATAACCCCTTGGGTGAAGAAGAATTGTTTGGTAATCTTAGTGTTGTCAGGTGTATGAGTACAGAAGAGAATATGTAAAGACTATGCCAGACTATTCGCTGTGTGTGTGTGTTTGTGTGTGTAGGCAAAAGGGAAAATGAACCGTAACCAGAGAGAAGGATCCAATGTAGTACTGTCTGGCCAGTCAAAAGACCCCATAACTCTCTAGCGGTAGTATCTCAACGGGTGGCTGTTGCCCTGGCCATCCTACTACCTACAATTTTGCAGTTCATGGAAACATTTGCCATCTGATTTACAGTAATTACTGAAATCACATTAGTTATTTTAGCCTTCAAATCATCTAATGAAATAGGCTTGGTTACATATACAATTGTTTTCACAAGGCCCCATAAAAAATGTAAAGGAGTCAAATCTGGCGAACGTGGGGGCCAATAAAATGGTCCACCCCTTCCAATCCAGCTGTCAGGGAATTCCTGATTTAAAAACTTTCTAACACGCAGAACAATGTGTCCATCTTGTTGAAACACTATCATCTTTCAAGTGTAATTGTTTAAGCAACGGATTAAAGGAATTCTGCAGCATATCTAAGTAGCTGTCACAATATTGAAAGAATATGGCCACATGATTCGATTTTTTCCCAAAACACACCACACATTAACTTTAAGAAAGTCCCTTTCTGTAAAAAAAGAAAATATCTTTCTCGCTAGTCTTTAGAATAAGCATACTATATATTTTCATGACAACTGACATAAGTGTGATGCCTCTGTAATTATTGCATTCAGTCAGGTCTCATTTTATTTTGTTATTTTTACCAACACTCATCATTCCCATTCATCAGGTCTTGTCTCTTCATGCCACGTTCTACAAGATAATCTTATAAGTATTCTGGGGGTCACTTCATTTTCAACCAGTATCATCTCAGCAGTAATTTCATCGTAACTAGGGGCTTTCCATTTCCCGAGTTTTAATGATAGCTTCGACCTCAAACACACTGAATTCATTCACGGACACATCAAGGTATTCATCAGCTTCAGGTATATCTCCTATTCATGACCTCACTAAATTGTTCCATTCAACGTTGCCTTCCTTCATCCTCTGTTGTTATAACATGGTTATATGCTTCTTCTTCTTTGCTCCCATAGAAATTTCATTAATAATTTTATGAGCAATTCTTACACCATAGCCACTCCCTGAATTCATAGCTTTGTGTGTGTGCATTCATAGATTATACACATATATATGTATATGATATTATTGATATGTGAAATAGTGCATGTCTTAAATTTTAGTTAACTTCGTTTGTTATTTTCATTATAGTGGCTTCCACTCGTTTGTCATGCATTTTTTTAATTTTGTAATATAATGAGAAGAGATCATGAAATAAGAGAAGTTAATATCATGGAAATTATTATTATTATTATTATTATTATTATTATTATTATTATTATTATTATTATTATTATTATTGAAGCTGTAATCCCAGAATGAATGAATGAATGGTGCCAATTGGAGTGTTATCAATAAGTAAAAATCAACAGAAATAAATAAAGACTATAACAATGAAACATTAAAAAAAGGAAAGTAAACTATTGGGGAAAAAAGTGCAAAATGCAATGAGCTAAATAAGGAATATAATAGAGAATGACAGGAAAATGGAAAACAGTTAAATTATATAGTGAGAAATTAAAGCAACGTGTAATAAGTCCAAAAGAACTAGAATGAAATAAAAGAAGAAAACGTTAAATTCAAACTGAGGAGCTAATCACAATTATTTTTGAGCAAGTAAGAATAAATTATGCGCAACAGAAAATTACAAGTTACACTAACGAGAGAGAGAGAGAGAGAGAGAGAGAGAGAGAGAGAGAGAGAGAGAGAGAGAGAGAGAGAGAGAGAGAGAGAGAGAGAGAGAGAGTGTGTGTAAATAAAACAAGAAAATTCTAATTCAAATTGAAGAAATGGTGTACCTTCGAAAAGTAAGAAAATAAAAACTCTATTCAACAAAAATAAAGAATAAGGCCAACAGAAGAAGAAGAAGAAGAAGAAGAGAGACCAACTTGTTATTTGTAAATGGTTGTTTGGAAAGAGTTACCTCAAGTCTGTTGACATCTTCCTCAAGTGCACAGTATTTGGGCCGTCTCACTCGGCGGTAGACTGTCCCTTTTGTCCCAGCGTTGGGACAACACGTGGAACAAAGGACCCTAAAACTTTGTCCTGGACCTCAGACGGTTGGGCCAACTTGCTTTAGGCCTGTCACTTTCACGATGTATAAGTGACCATGGCAGGACCTCGACTGAACCGTGTTTTTCTCAAATGCTTCTTCGTCTGT
>NC_090747.1:68195336-68200336 GCF_036898095.1 Palaemon carinicauda
TCTCGCATTTCTTTATCTCAAAAAATTCACAAAGCTTTTTCATTACCTCACTGGTGAATTCGGGTGCATTGTCCGACAAAAGTACCTCCGGACACGAATGTCTTGTGAGTATTCTGGTCTTTAAAGCTTCTGCAACAGAAACTGCAGTTCTATCTCTGACTGGGACAATTTCTAAATACCGAGTCAAATAATCAATGAATACCAGTATATATTTATTTCCTCTCAAAGTTTTTGGAAAGGGTCCTATATGATCCATCTGAACTACCTCAAAAGGGTTTAAATTACTAGGATATTTTTCTAAAGGAGCTCTGACATTTACATGACCTTTATGCCTATTACAAGTTTGACATTCATTTACAAATTGCTTTGCTTCTTCGCTGCACTTAGGCCAAAAATAATTTCTATTTATTGTTCTCAGAGTCTTTTTGATTCCTGGATGTCCTGCCAACTTGTGGGTATGTGTTAGAGTTAATACTTCTTTAGTCAGGGTGTCAGGCACATATAGTCTAGAGCAAGCACTCCTATCCTTAGCCTTCTTATATAATATCCCATTTATTAATTCAAAATCTGACCTAGAGGTTTCATCTTGTAGCAAACCTCCTATTATTTTCCTGATACCTTCTTGTTTCTCTTGTTCTATTTTAACTCTCTCCAAATCTAAGTCTACGACCTGACAGCTGAAACAAAAAGTGTTAGTTGTGATAATTCTTTCAGTATCCTCTTGTGCTCTAGATAATCCATCTGCTAAAGTATTAAACTTACCTGGAATGTATCTAAATTCTGGAGCAAACTCTAGCACACTAATAAACCATCGATTAAACTTTAAGTTGTTAGTGAAAGCTCTTTTCTTAAATAGGTCACAGATGGGTTTATGGTCAGTAAGTACATTTACTTTGTGTCCTAACAAAATGTGCAGAAACTTTCTCAGTGCCCAATAAATGGCTAAACATTCCTTTTCTGTGGTATTGTAATTTCGTTCGGCCGCATTCAGGACTCTACTTGCATAATATACTACCCTCATTCGGGTTTTTGCCTTCTGTAACAAAACCGCTCCTATTCCTGTATTCGAAGCATCACATGCTAAGTAAAATTGCTTGCTAAAGTCTGGATACACTAAGATAGGATCTTGGATTAATTTCTCCTTCAACTTTTGAAAAGCCTCCTCTTGCTCTGCTTTCCATTCAAACTCTACATCCTTCTTAGTTAATTCTGTCAATGGTTTAGCTATAGTAGCAAAATTTTTGACAAATGGTCTATAGTATCCTATCATCCCTAAAAATCTTCTTACACCTTTCAAATTTTGTGGAGCAGGATATTCCACAATCGCCTTTATTTTTCCTTCTTGCATGCGTAATCCATCAGCACTGATCACATGTCCTAAATATTCTAATGATTTCCTCAAGAATTGACATTTCTTAACCTTTATCTTTAATCCTGCCAGTCTTAGTCGTTCTAAAACGATTTCTATGGTTCCGAAATGGCTCTCTATATCTTTGCTAAATATAATGACATCATCTAAATAGACTGACACATTCTCTATGTCTCCTAAGATCTGTAACATTAACCTTACAAAAGTCAATGGAGCTGATGTTAACCCAAATGGCATTACCTGAAATTCTAAGTGTTCTTTATGTGTGCTGAAGGCAGTTAATGGCTTTGATTCTTCGTCTAAAGGTACTTGCCAATATCCACTTAGTAGATCTAAGGATGAGAAGATCTTTGCTCCTCCTAACTGAGCCAAAACATCGTTTATTACAGGCATGGGCATCCTATCAGGAACTGTGTTCGCATTCAACTTGCGATAATCAATCACTAATCTGTAACTTCCATCTTTCTTTGGAATCAACAACATGGGAGAATTATAAGGTGATTTAGAGGGTATGACCACTCCTTCTTCTTTCATTTCTTCTATCATTTTATCTACTATTGGACGTTGGCTGATAGGTAATTTATAATTAGGTATGAAAAAGGGTTTGGCTCCATCATCTAGGATTATCTTATGTCTTAACACCTCAGTCCTACCTAACCTATCACCTGTAATTGCTATGCCCTGCCTATATTTATTTAAGGTTTCTATTAACCTTTTACGGTACTCAGGAAAATCGGTGTTATCTATCTCCCTATCT
This sequence comes from Palaemon carinicauda, assembly GCF_036898095.1. NCBI lineage: Eukaryota > Metazoa > Arthropoda > Malacostraca > Decapoda > Palaemonidae > Palaemon > Palaemon carinicauda. Next base: position 68,197,463 of record NC_090747.1, read on the forward strand.
ATTCCTGCATCAATGTTTCCTATGGTAAAGAATGCTTCCTCCTCTAACGGAATCATTTTGTGTGTAACTTCTATTCCTGTACAAAATTCTGTACCCGCTAACAAATGGAGTCTTTTATCAGAATAATTCATGACATAAGTAGTACAGGCTAATCCCTCCATCTGAACTAATGAGTTATCCATTCTGACATATTCTGGTAATCCTTCTGGGGTCAAGATTACATCATTATTAGTGTGTAGGCGGGTTATCAAATATACTCTAGTAAGAGTATTGGGCAGTAGTACTACATCTCTAGCTAGCCTAAATCTTATTTTGTTTGCATCTGCTGTGCTGATCAGACTTATCTCCCCAGTTTGTACTTGAGTACAAAAACATGAATCTTCATCTCCTCCTTTTTGAGATTCTGTTTCTCTTAAGTGTCTTAATTCTTGTGAATTCAATGTGCCTAGCAGCAAAACTTCTTGGAATTCCCTTTTATCTATTCTCTCAGATTCTCTGTCGACATTTTCATCCTTAGTATGTGTGCTGCCTTTACAAGAAGTAATTTCCCCCTTTCTGGGTGCAATTGCTAAATTCTCTTCTTTCTCCCTTTCTTCTGATTTTACTTTGATTTCCCTTTCTCTTTCTGAACCGGAGTGTGTTTCAACTATCGAAGCGGTCCCCTGCAAATTGGCCAAATTTGTAGTGGACTTGTCATCAACAAGTTGGAAACAGACTTCCTGATTATTTCCCTTTAGAACTAATCTTCTGTCTTGACAATCAAAAACTATGCCAAAATCTTGCATTGTTGCAAAAGAAATCAAAGCTCGAGCGGGAAATGCTACTTCTTGCAAAACCAAAAATGGCACTTGACACTTCTTCTCTAGCAATTCAATGTTTAAATCTATGGCTCCTACATTGTTAAGCTGATTGCCAGTTATCCCCTGAATTAATGTATCCTCACTCCTAATTGCAGAAATAGGTATATTCAAATAATCAGTTAAGGTATGGAGCCCTATGAGATTTACAGTACTTCCTGAATCTAACAAACTAAGACATTCTTTACCTTCTATCTTGATATTTGTCTTGGGTAATGATTGCTGTCGGAAGGATAAATAGGTTGCTGGCAACGTGGATGTACCTCCGCTACCTGCAACATCCTTCCATTCTTTGGTTTCCCTATTTCCTGGACTCCTATCCTGCTCTTCTAGTCACTTTCTGTTACCTTGTTTTTCTTCGGAGTAATTAGTAGGGTTTGAGTTATCCCTTGCCTGTACCTGAGGAGTATTTTCGGAGGGTTTATTATGTTTCTTACCTTGGTACCAACATTCTTGGTCTGTGTGACCTCCTCTTTGACAATACTGGCAATACCTATTCTTTGGTCTAGCTCCCTTATGACAATAATTCCCTCTAGATTTATATGTTTCATTATAATTTCCTCTGTTTGGTTCCTTTGACTTGTAAGGGGGCTGGTTATTTTGATAATCTTTAGGGTAATGTTTATTCCTACCGGTCTCGTTTTTCTGTATAATTTCTTGACATTCGTTCGGTGTTTTTGTGGTTTTCTGGGCAGGATCTAACTTTAGGTCTTCCAACAAGGCCGCATACATCTTACTGCAGGCCACAAGATTTAGAACTTCATCTAGATCTACCAGGTTCTTATTATCCTTACTAAACTTGGTTCCGTCTCCTACCGTGATTGTGGGCAATGACAAAAAGTCTTCCCTAACTGCTCTTACCTGATCCCTAACCTGGGCACGCCAACTGGCCCTGGATTCACCTTCACATTTATTAGTTGAGGTAAGCCTATACAAGTTCGACAACCGATCGGTCTCCTTGGCCGATCGCCACAATAGTCTGCATTCCTCCTTGAACTCGTTGAAAGTGGTAATTTTTTCAAAGGCCTTACCGTTTAATGTAGGGTGAGCATCCCCTACGTCTACGTTGACTAACATCATTGCCTGTTTAATTTTTGCAACATCGTCAGTTATTTTAAAACTAGCGATCCTATTCTCTGTGTCCGCTAACCACTTATCTACACTGTATTTCTCTAACCTTTGTTTGTCGGGATTATCCCTACTTACATTTCCACAAAACCGTGTGGTTTGTGTGATCAGCCCAGCGGAATTCATATCGGCAATATTTGCTCTTACCGGACTCGAACTTCGGTTTCTAGTCAGATTTTGACGTCTTCCTACACTAGCACTTCGCGACCGTCTGTCTGCAGTTAATCTCAAGTCGTATTGATATTGTGTAAGTCTTTGGAAAATATTGTCCAGACTCATCACACAAACAAAAAAAAAGGAAAAATTAAAACACCAAAATTTTCTTACGAGAGACAAATGCCCTAACTTCCTATTCTATAGAGAGACAGCATTTATACAAAACAAGAGAGTGAACGAAAACATGCAAACTACTCACATATCCATTGGTTCACGACTCCTTTGGTTTCCCTCTGTTTTTCTTGAGATTGTTTTGTATTTCTTCGACACATAAAAGGGGGTTTCAGCACTTTCCTGAAATAAAGCCAGTATTAGTTCAAACTTAATACAACACGGCACAGTATCCCTTAACGATGCCACCATTTGTGAAGATGTCCTTGATGTTTCTTTCTTTAACTTCTTAATTAGTCTAGTATCTTACCTCTTCCTTTAGTTTAATATTAATTGAATTTCTCTCAGGAGTTTACATAAGCAAAGTTTCGTGGGTGAGGGATACGAATGCTGGTTTCTTTCTTTACTAGACATAAAAAGGGGTTTGAACAGGCACTTACAAGCAGTCAAAACAAAAGCGTGGTTTCTACATTAACACTTAGTGATGAACTCAGACGTCTTGACACTGGCTGGAGAATTTGGTGAATCCTGGTTTAGTTAGGCCTAAACGTCATCTATAGGC
>NC_090747.1:68205336-68207836 GCF_036898095.1 Palaemon carinicauda
ATCTTAGTCTTTTATTCGTCTCTCGTTCTTGAGGTTGTTAAGTGTTATTTTTTCGCCATTCGTTTTCTTCATCTTTATTTTTTAACATCTGAAACTGATGCCTCTTTCAGCCTCTTTCTCTGAGAAGGGTTCGATTTGACGTTGAACAATTCACTGTGACAGTGATGTCTAGATTAATCACCAGTGAGCTCTCTCTCTCTCTCTCTCTCTCTCTCTCTCTCTCTCTCTCTCTCTCTCTCTGGCGTCAGTGATTCTGACTGGGATATGGAACGGAAGAAAATTCATTCTCTCTCTCTCTCCCTCTCTCTGAACAGTTCTTTGGCGTCAGTGACCGTGGGAATCGGTATGCAAGACAATTCTCTCTCTCTCTCTCTCTCTCTCTCTCTCTCTCTCTCTCTCTCTCTCTAACGGATTTAGTGCATGCAAACGTCTTGGTCATGGTGACCACAGACTACAATCAATTCCGTTCTTCTTACGGGCTGTTTATGAAAGCAGGAAACTATGCTGTCCCAAATTGAGCATATTCCAAAAAATATCAATACCCCCTTCTCTCTCTCTCTCTCTCTCTCTCTCTCTCTCTCTCTCTCTCTCTCTCTCTCTCTCCCCACAAGATAAGCAAGTGGAGTCAAATGTATGACACAGGTGCACAAACTTTCATTTTTCAAGGAGAAACAGTCCAACGAAACTGTTGAAAAGATCGTTAAGAATTTGGCTGAGGTGAATGGCATATTTGGTGATGCAACACATATCAATTCAGATTAAAAAAAAAATGAAATCATATTTCAAAGTAAAGACAATATGATTCCGAAAAAAAATCCTTATATGTACGATTAGATAAAGATTTCACAAAATTAACTATTAAGATTTATCTTTTTATTCTAATGTCATATCAAACGTTAAAAAATAAAATGTTTTAGCCTTTATTGGGTATTTTCCTTCAAATTTACACAAAACTATCAAAATAACTGGATTTTATGAAAAGGATGGATCAGTTTTATTCATAGATCGTACAAAAAGGTTCATTGAATTAGCCAAGATTTTTCACTTGTGAAAATGCACAAAAAGTTCATCAAAATGACTAAATATTTGGTAGACATGGAAATGTAATGATTATGCAGGGTATTAGTGCCCTCTATGCACTACATGCATTGTAGGTTTTACATGAGTTTTTCCAACGTCCCCTCGGCCTCTGACTTCGTTGAGTTATCAGCCGTCTATATTACTACCTTTGACCCCGCTTGCTTCCTTCTAATTTAGAGTCCAATCTCTTTAAACATTTATTTCGAGGTGCATCGATGGGATTTGCCCTCATTTGCACTTGGACCCTGAATGGCTTTCTCAGCCCGAATTCAGAAAGACAATTAGGTAACGTCAGGTATCCTAAAAGCTCCATAAGTAAGATAGAACCCACAAATTAGAGTCCTGCTTTGTGTAATAAAAGAATCCCCCTTGGAATGAAAGGTTGGCAAATTACAAGTCACAAAGGCAATATCAGATTATGTAAGTGTCTTAAATGTCCCTTGTCCCCCTGCCCGATTTACGTGTCCCCTGGGATTGGGATAAGTGTCCCTATTTGCATATAGCGTGCCAATGTCACCCGATGCTCCAACCTGTTGCCAAAAAGAGGGAGACTGTGGTAGCATTTTACGACCTCTCGTCACGGTATGTTTGCCAGTGCGTGCGTGCGTTTGTTTTGACCGGACAAAAGATGTACTGGACAATGTTACAAGGAGAACGTCTATGTTTGCATGCATGGGTAAATGCGTATTTGTAACTAAAGATAACACGTCAGAAGGAGATGGATTGTGTTTAGTAAGTGAGGTGAAAAGATGCGCTGGACAAAGTTACGAGAAGAATGCAGGGTTTGCATCCAAGGATCTTTGCATGTTAAGTTTGCATTAATGAATAACAGATATCAAGAAGCATGATTGTCAATGTATGTGTTTGTGTGAACCGACAAGGAATATTTGAAAAATTTAAATATGAATGCTAGTTTTGAGTGCTCTTATGCGTATGCTCGTTTGCTTAAACATGCGCATAAACATAGGCTACATATGTTACCATAAAAGAATAGAATATGTCAGAGGGCATGTTTGAAAGTGTGGGAATGTACTTCTACCATCCAACAAAGGTTCTTAACAAAGCTGCACATTTCTAATGTTCGTGTGTACATGTTCATGTTTGCATACATGTGTGTAGCCTATACATGGTTGCATTAAAGATTAACTGGCCAAGTCTCCTTAGGTTCTGTTGCTAAGTTCACGCATCTGTTTGTTTCATCTGACAAGAATTACTCAAAGTAAGAAAAGACTATTCTAATTTTTAATGCTCATTTGTATTGTTTGTTTCCATATGACATTTTGAACAGGTTTGCATTAACTAAGAAGTGTATACCAGAATGGACGCCAGTAAGCGCATGACTGTGATAGTACTAGTTAGGAAAAGGTATTTGACAAGGCTATGAGAAAAATGCTAGCATACTTTTGAATTATCTTACTTG
>NC_090747.1:68217836-68222836 GCF_036898095.1 Palaemon carinicauda
CGTGTTTTATCTATTAATTAAAAAATAATAATATGCAAGAAACCTATCTCTTGAAAGACAGGAAGTCATTCCTTTATCAGAATTTGTAAAAAATAAAACTAAAAGTAAAATCTTCATTGGAATCTGTAGAGGGCGAAAGAAAAGGCTAACATTCATTATAGTTTGTAAAAGCAGAACATTAAAGTTGAACCTTCATTAGAAAATGAAAAGGAGAAAATTAAAAGTCTAACCTTCATTAGACTAGAAAAATAAGAGGATAAAAGTCTAACCTTTATTAGAATCTGAAACGAAGAATATAAAAGTATATCCTTCATTAGAACATGAAAAGAAGAAGATAAAAGTCTAACCTTCATTAGAATATAAAAAGAAGATAAAAGTCTAAACTTCATTAGAATATAAAAAGAAGAAAATAAAAGTTTAACCTTTATTAGAATATGCAAGGGAGAAAATTAAAAAACTTTAACCTTCATTAGCAAATGAAAATAAAACGATAAAAGTCTAACGTTTATTAGAATCTGAAAGGGAGAAAAAAGTGTAACCTTCATTAGAATAGGAAAATAAGAAGATAAAAGTCTAACCTTTATTAGAATCTGAAATGGAGAAAATAAAAGTCTAACATTAATGAAAATGTGAGAATAAGAAGATAGAAATCCAACCTTTATTAGAATCCGAAAAGGAGAAAATAAAAGTTTAACCTTCTTTAGCAAATGAAAAGAATAGAAAAGTCTAACTCTCATTAGAATATTAAAAGAAGATAAAAGTTATACTTCATTAGAATTTGAAAAGGAGAAAATAAAAGTCTAATATTCATTGTAATATGAAAAGAAGATAAGAGTCTAACCTTCATTAGAATCCGAAAGGGAGAAAATACAAGTCTAACCTTCATTAGAACCTGAAAAAGGAGGAAATTATATTAACTTTCAGTAGGATCTATAAAGGAGAAAATGAAAGTGTAACCCTGATTAAAATCTGAAAAAAAGAAAATTAAAAGTCTAACCTTCTTTAGAATCCAAAAAGAAGAAAATAATATTAACTTTCAGCAGGATCTGAAAAGGATAAAATAAAAGTCTAACCTTCATTGGAATAGGAAAAGAAGAAAATGATATTAGCTTTCAGTAAGATATGAAAATGAGAAAATAAAAGTCTAACCTTCATTAGAATCTAAAAGGGAGAAAATTAAAAGTCTAAACTTCATTAGAACCTGAAGAGAAGAAAATAATATTAACTTTCAATAGGATCTGAAAACGTGGAAATAAAAGTCTCTCTTCATCGGAATCTGAAAAGAAGAAAATTAAGTCTAAACTTTATTAGAATCTGAAAAGAAGAAAATAATATTAACTTTCAGTAGGATCTGAAAAGGAGAAAATAAAAGTCTGACCTTCATTAGAATCTGAAAAGAAGAAAATTAAAAGTCTAACCTTCATTAGAAACAGAAAGGTAGAAAATTAAAAGTCTAACCTTTATTAGAATCTGAGAAGAATATGAAAGGAAGATAATTAAAAGTCTAACCTTCATTAGATTATGAAAAGAAGAAAATAATATTAACTTTCAGTAGGGTTTGAAAAGGAGAAAATAAAAGTGTAAATTTCATTAGAATCCGAAAATAATAATAATAATAATAATAATAATAATAATTCTTTATTTCCAATTTATACATTGGGTATTAATATCCATGTTAAGGATAATACATAGCATCAAGTACACAGAGAAACTAAACATAATATAAAAGTTTTAAAATTATTGATAAAGATATACGTACTCAAAATAAAAAAAAAAAAAAAAAAAAAAAAAAAACATTTAAAACTATAATCACGAGTCTTATAAAAGTCAGGAGAAAAACAAAATGTATAATAGTTCTAAAAATATATATAAAAACATATGCATTTAAAACGTTAAGAGCATAAAAAACCATATCATTAGAAGGTTAAAAGTATTGATAGAAATATAAGTTGTTAAAACATTGAAAACCATAAAACATCCTAAAAATCTTTAAAGCTCAAAGGTAAAATTAAACTAACACATTAAAACATTTTTAAATGTAGGAAAACCTTGCAGTTTAACTTTCATTGTAATCTACAAATGATAAAATAAAAGTCTAACTTGGATTAGAATATGAAAAGCCGAATTAAAATTCTAACTTTCAAATGAATCTGAAAATAGAATAAAAGGCTAACCTTCATTAAAATATGAAGAGAAGGAAATAACCTTTATTAGAATCAGAAAAGTATGATACAAAAGTCTAACCTTCATTAGAATTTAAAAGCAGGAAATAAAAGTCTTAAGATTCATTAAATTCTGAAATTGAGGAAATAAAAGTCTAGCCTACACTGAAATCTGAGAAGAACAATAAAAATAAAATTCTTAACCTTTATTAGAATCTGAAAAGAATAAAAATAAAAGTCTAACCTTCATTAAAATCTGAAAAGGAGAAAATAAAAACCCTATGTTCATTTGAATATGAAAGCTACCAAATAAAAGTTTAAGCTTTATTAGAATCTGAAAAGCACAAAATTAATGTCTGACCTTCATTGGAATCTGAAAATAAGAAAATAAAAGCATAACTTAAATAATAAAAAGTATGAAGTAAAAGTATAAGTTTACTTATAATCAGAAGGGAATAAAAATAAATGTCTAACGTTCATTAGAATCTGAAAACTGCAGTAAGAGTCCAACCTTCAAAAGAACCTGGAGAGCAGAAAACAAGTCTAACCTTTATCAGAATATGAAATGCATGAAATAAGTCTAACCTATACTAGAATCTTGAAAGCAGAAGATAAAAGTCTAACATTCATTAGAATCTGAAAAGTATTATATAAGTCTGACCTCATTGAAAATCTTAAAGTCGAACTTTCATAAGAATCTGAAAAGAAGAAAATAAGTAGAACCTTAATTAGAAACTTAATATCAGAAAATAAATCTAAAAATAGTATTGTAAACTTCATAAGAATCTAAAAAGGAGACAACAAAAGTTTAACCTTCTTTAGAATCTGAAAAGAAGATAAAGGTAACTTTCCATGGAATCTGAAAATAAGAAAATGAAAATATAACCTTCATTAGAATCTAAAAAAAAAAAAAAACGAATAAGTTTAATTTCAATAGAATCTTAAACTGAAATAAAAGTCTAACTTTCACTAGAAAATCAAAATCATGAATTAAGTCTTACCTTCATTAGAACATAAAAAGTAGAAAAATTAGTATTATTATTTTAAAAAGCAGAAACTAAGTCTAAGTCTAACCTTGATTGGAATGCCATGAAATAAGTCAAACCTTCATTACAATCTAAAGAGCTGGAAATGAGTTTAACATTATTCAGAATATAAAAAGCAGACAATAAAGTATAACTTTTATTAGCATCTGAAAATCCGAAAATAAGTTTAATTAGATTTTGAAAATCATGAATTAAGTCTAACATGCATTAGATTGTGAAAAGCAGATATAAAAATCTAACCTTCATTAGAGTCTCATCATCATCATCATCACCATCACAATCATCAGCCGATATTAGTCCACTGCAGATCAAAGGCCTCAGGCATGTACTACTTGCGTCTGATTATGACATTTCTATGCCAGTCTACACCTACGAATTTTATTGGTTCGTCAATCCATCATCTTCTCTTCCTTCCCCTGCTTTTTTTGCAACCTCTAAGGACCCAATCTGTTATTCTCAACGTTCATTTATTACCTGTCATTCGCATTATATGTCCGGCCTATGTCCATTTCTTTTTCTTACATGTTGTTAGAATATCCTCTACTTTAGTTTTCTCTCGTATCCAGGTTGTTCTTTTTCTGTCTCTTAGTGTTATTCCCATCATTATTCTTTCCACAGCTCTTTGGGTCGTGACTAGCTTATGTTCTAAGGCTTTAGTAAGGCTCCAAGTTTTTTATGCATAACTTGAATCTAGTAGGACCATCTTAACAAATACTTTTCTTTTTGTTTTCGAAAAGCTCTCCATCCCATTCTTATACTTCTTTTAATTTAGGTCTCGTGTCCTGGGGAAAACCTTACTATCTGTCCCAAGAAAGTATTATTATTATTATTATTATTGTTATTATTATTATTATTATTATTATTATTATTATTACTTGCTAGGCTACAACACTGTTTTGAAAAGCGGGATGCCATAAGTCCAAGGGGTCCAACTGGGAAAATAGCCCAGTGAGAAAAGGAAACAAGGAAATAACAATTAAAATAGAATATTATAAGGAAAATCACAATATTAGAATAATTATTTCATATAGAAACTGTAAACGCTTTAAAAAAAACAAGAGGAAGAGAAACTAGCCCAGGGAAAGAAAGGAAATAAGGAAACAGATAGAATAATGTGACAGAGATGAACCCTTTAGCAAGAAACCTCTGCCCAAAGACAGTGGAAGACCATGGTACAAAGGCTATGGCACTATCCATGGCTAGAGAACAATTGTTTGACTTTGGAGTGTCCTTCCCCTAGAAGTGCTGCTTACCATAGCTAAAGAGTCTCTTCTACCCTTACCAAGTGGAAGGTAGCCACTGAAAAATTACAGTACAGTAGTTAACCCCTTTAACGAAGAAGAATTGTTTGGTAATCTTAGTGTTGTCAGGTGTATGAGCACAAAAGAAAATATGTAAAGAATAGGCCCAACTATTCGGTGTAAGTGTAGGAAAAGGGAAAATGAGCCGTAACAAAAGAGAAGAAGCTATCTAATGTAACACTTTCTGGCTAGTCAAAGGAACCAATAATTCTTTAGCAGTAGTATCTTAACAGGTGGCTGGTGCCCCGGCCAACCTAATACCTACGTACATTCATTAACAATCTCTGAAGCTTTGTCCATAACTCTCACTTATTTTCTCTGCATTTTCATTTAGTATTAACTTAATTTTACTCATGTTCATTTTCACTCCTACATTTCTGCTTTCTCTCTACAAATCTATTATTCTTTGCAATTCCTCCCATGATTGACTAACAGAACCATGTCATCTGCAAATCTTAAGTTCTCAAGGTGTTATCCATAAATATTAATTG
>NC_090747.1:68227836-68245336 GCF_036898095.1 Palaemon carinicauda
TGTTCTGGCTTGGGTGCTGTTCATTCTTTATCATGATGTGCTGAGGATGGAGCACCAGACTACAAGACGTTTTTCAAACCATTTATTTTCAAGCAGAAAAAAAGGCTTAAATAAATATCCCAGATGTCAATAAAGATGACTCACTCGATTTGTAAACAAATTTTCAATACATAAAATCCTTAATCAGGTTGACAACTACGCACTTCTTTGTTTCGATGTGTTGCGACGTGGGAGCATGCCTCCTTGTAGGTGAAAACACTGATTTTTTTTTTGTCAGCGTCACGACACGAGTATGTGAGGTCTTGCGACATGTCACGAGGTTGTTTTGTAATGTCTTGCGCAGTGCCACGAAGTGTATGCGGTGTTTCCTTGCGAGGTGTCACGAGGTGAGGCGAGGATTTTACGACCTTTTGCGACATAATGACGCAGTGTTGCAAGGTACCGTACGCGGTGTCATGAGGTACCTCCGACGTGCCACGAGGTTTGCGAGGTATCTTCAAGTGCCACGAAGTGTGACATAAAAAGTACCTAAGTTACCAGTGATATATATATATATATATATATATATATATATATATATATATATATATATATATATATATATATATAGTACTCAATTCCTTTGGAAGTCACTACTTTACTGACCACCATAGAGGATGGATCAAGAGTCTACACAGAATGGAGGCAGACAACATGATTGCCAGTATTCTTATTGTAACTGCTGCCCCTATCCTCGAGAACTGTCCCAAAGAACGACCAGAGGAAGCACTTAAAGTGCAAGAAAGAAGATGAAGAGTTAGAAGAAAGACGTGGTGCTGGGAATGGCTGACGAGGAGATCCATACATGGAGATTATGACCAGTTACTACAGTAACTACACCGAGAAAACCCTAGGGGGTACAAGAACTTTATCCGGATTGAACTTGGATTGTTTGCGGAGATAGTTGACCGCATTTCTCTAATGCTCATTAAGAAACAGATGAGTGACAGAGCCTCTAACAGTGGGATTGAAGTTGGCTGTCACCCTCCACTTCCTGGCAAATGGGGATTCCTATACAAGTCTGCAATATAGTGTCAGAGTCTACAAGAGTGCGATTTGCAAATTTGTGCCTTAAGTGTGCAAAACCATCATTGTCACCTACCAACATGAATTCATGAAGTGCCCCAAAACTCCTGAGGACTGGAAGACAGTCGCCGAAGTATTCGCAAATAAGTGAAACTACCATAATTGTGTTGGGGCACTTGATGGAAAGCATGCCCCCATAAAGAAGCCCAGGAAAGGAGAATCACTATACTATAACTACAAGAAATTCCAGATCATAATAATCATGGCCATAACAGATTTAAAGTTAAAGTTCCTGTATGTCGACGTAGGTGCTGAAGGAGGTTCTAGTGATGGAGGAACCTGGAGCAAGTGTAACTTTCGTCATGCCATCGAGCAGAACCGAGTGGGATTTCCTGAGGACAGCACTCTACCGAATGATGACAATCCAATCCCCTTCCACATAACAGCAGATGATGCCTTCGCCCTCAAGACAATGCTGATGAAATCATATTCCCACACATCCCAGGCTCACCATGAGAAGATCTACAGCTACAGATTGTCTCGCGCTCGTCATGTGGTGGAGAACGCATTCGGTATTCTGCAAATGAGATTCCAAATCTTCGGCACCACCTTACAACAGGAACCTTAAGTATTGTATCTGATAACCATGTGTGGATTTATCTTGCACAATCTCATACTCGACTACTATCCATTTGCTCCCAACGACTTCGACCGCGAAGATACTCAACACAGCATGCTGCCTGGAACTTGGAGGGAGGAGTCGAATCTCATGGAACAACTAATGCGTCGAAAGGGATCAAACTACTCAAGACAATCAAAGGCAGTCCGAGATTACCTGGCCTACTACTACTGTTCAGAAGCTGGAGCAGTACCTTAGTAAGAGAGACTTATCTATCCCAGAGGACGACCAACACAATATATGCTTCAAATGTATATAAAATGTCTTTTCCTGAATTAAAATGTCCTCTAAGTCCAAATTTGATATGATTGTAGATTTCAACTTTGTGATTTTGATTGTATATTCAAGATTTTTGCTATTCCCTGTACATTTCAATTTACTGCTTATCAATGCTTGTCATTGACTTAGCAAGATAGATTTTGTTAATAAATATGTGATGTGTTTTCAAGTTTTTAATTTTTCACTTCAAACTATGATCTTTTTTATGTTTGGTAATGCTATTTTATTAAACATTCCTTATATAATAAAACTTTGTGCTTTTCATTTTACATTTCAGTGATTTTCACAGTACATTTCAACATAGGGATTTTCTTTGTGCATTTCAACTTTATTTTCCAAATGTATATCTAGAGTGTTTGCTATTCTTTATTTATTTCAATTTACTGCTTTTTATTGCCTTAGCAAGAAATGTTTTGTTAATAAATTTAATGTGTTTTCAAGTTTTTCATTTGTCATTTCATACAAAGATTTATTTTTATATATTTGTTAAGCAATTTCTTTATGCAATCCTTATATAATTAAACTGTGCTTTTCATTGTCCATTTCAAGAGATTTCCATTGTATAGTTCTATTTACTGCTTTTCATTGTTTAAGGTCTCTTTTTCCTTTTTTTCAAATTTTAGGTCTTTTCAAGATATAATTTCTTCAACATTTACATAAAAATATCTCTCATTTACATAAAAATATATGTGATTACAAAAGATTGATAGACAGAAAATATTGATATTTATAAAAAATGCAACATACTTCATATTTACAATATACATGTTAGACGTTTTTTAATCGTTTTCGCTCTCTTTCCTCAAAAATGTTTTTGGGGTGTCCAGATTGTTGGGGGTCGAGATGCTTGAGATGCTTGGGGATGGCAGCGAGGGCAACATATCCAAGGCAGCAGAAAATCAAGAAACGGGAGTATTTGGCGAGGTAGTGCAGGCAGGTGGTGGAGATGGGAAGTTATATGATGGCGTTGCAATACGTGGCTCCAAACTTAATGCTGTGGTGGGAGTGGTGGCTGTTGCTGTGGAATGTAAAATGTTGCTTTCTGTTGCTGGTATGGTTGTTGCACGAACTGTTGCTGCTGGTACTGCATTGGCTGGTAAGGTTGTTGCTATAATGTTGCCTTCATTGTAGGAGGGAACACTGCTACTGCCTGGACTCCCTCTGATTGTTGTTGCCACTGTAGAGGTTGTGGTTTTGTCCCTATCAGAGTAATTAAGATTTGCCCGGGATTTTGGATGGAAGATGTCCCTTCAGGCAGTTCCTCCAGTGCTGCGAACTTCTCCAGCATCTTCCCGAACAAAACTTGAAATTCATGGGGGACACTGTTCTCATTCGTAAACACAGGTACATCGCGTAGTCCTGGATCTCGGTCTCAGGTCCTTCAACCTCCTTCTGCGTCAGCATATTAGCCTTATGCAGGAGCTCCTTGATAGTGTTTCCAGATCCTGTCTGCTCATCTGTTGCAGTGGAGGCTACTGTCTCTAATGTCTGGTTCATCCTCTTCAGGCTCCTTCTCCTGATGATTGATGCAGAAGACAAACCAGATATCTCACTCGATGTTTCATCGACATTAATGTCTGAATTGGCCCTTTGTGAGGTAGGAGAGAACCTGTCGCTCGATAGTGTGTTCTCTCGGGCTATGTGTTCCCCGAGAAACTCCCAGATGGTCATGACTTCTTCCTCTCGTGGTGTCCTTCTCCTTGCTGGGGCACCATTCTTGCTCTCCTCTACTTTCCCGAATTCTGTCCTTTTCTTTTCTAACAACTTCCTCATTTGCAGGAAAGTACAGTTGGGAAAGGTTGCTGCAAGCTCAATCCACAGGGTTTCCTTCAGTCTGGGATTGCACCACTGCTTGTCCCACTTGTCGTAGAGAGGTGGATGATTCTTAACAAACTCAGCAATTTCAGAAATTTGGGCATCTGTGAAGGGGTAGTCTGGTATGTCCTTCCTGCTGGGCAGATACTGGTTTTATTGTGGCTGCTGTAGTCCACTAGGTCATGCTACATGTTCTTCTACAACAGAATCATCAGCAGACTCCGTCTCCTGCACCACCAGAGAAGGGGGCATCTCCGGTTCCTTGGGCTGGGGCTGGGGCCGTTGGGACTCCTTGGACTGCTTGGTGGTCTGGCGAGGCATTGTAGAGGTAGTAGTAGTATTTCTGCATATGCTGGACTATGAATGATTGATGCTGGGTCTAGCTACCCTTTATATGCCACCCGAGCACCACTATCAACCAATCAGCGCTCGGTATTTCAGGACCACCCACGCTCAAACCAATCAGCGTTCAAAACATCGTCAAAACGCCATCATCTCGGACGACCTTGCCAGACATCATCGTCTGTGCGCAGCTGCTCACTGGAAGGGGTAAACACACCTTGCAAAAGGTTGCAAAGCATCATGGCTGGCGCGAGGTGGCACGAAATGGCATGTACACGGGCGACATCCTACAAGGTGTGTGTACGACGTTGCAAAACCTATCTTGCGAGGTAGCGCGAGGTCATCCACCTCACACAATGCCATGACAAAATTTAAACATATTCTAAAACCCTGGCGACATTGTGAAAATTTATAATTTTCTTGCGAGGTCTCGTCACGAGCTGCCACGAGGGGTTTTACGAGGTGGAACGACCCCACGTCGCAACACGTCGCAACAAAAACGTGCATAGGTGTCAACCTGGCTTGAATAAATTATTCCTTTAGCTTGTAACAACTTTTTAAAAGAATCATAATTTTGTGAACAAGTGTGACTCCTTTGGCCTATGACCAGTCTTTGAAACTTAATCATAATCTATTGAGTAAGTGGGACCCATCTGGCGTGCAAGCAGGTTGAAGACTTATTCATAATTTGCGAACAAATTTGACTCTTTTAAATCAATATTAGTTTTGTGAATAAGTGTGACTCATTTGGCTTAAAATCAGCTTTTATATCAATCCTAATTTTGTGAATAAGTGTGACTCATTAGGCTTATAACTAGCTTTTAAATCAATCACAATTTTGTAAATAAGGGAGAATCCTTTAATTTATAACCAGCTTTTAAATCAACCACAACTGTGTGAATAAGTGAGACTCATTTAGCTTGAAACCAATTTCTAAATCAATAATGATTTTGTGAATAACTGTGACTCATTTAGTCTACAGCCAGCTTTTAAATAAATCATAATTTTGTGAATAAGTGTGACTTTAGGCCTACAACCGGCTTTTATATCAATCATAATTTTGTTAATAAGTGAGACTCATTTCATCTATAACCAGCTTTTAAATCAATCATAATTTTGGGAATGAGTGTGACTCTTTTGGCCTATAGCAAGGTTTTGAATCAATCATAATTTTGTGAATAAGTGTGACTCATTTGGCTTACAACCAGCTTTTAAATCAATCATAATTTTGAGTGACTCTTTTGGTCTACAACCAGCTTTTAAATCAATGATAGTTTTGTTAATAAGTGTAACTCATTTGACCTACAAACAGCTTATAAATCAATCCTAATTTTGTGAATAAGTGTGACTGATTAGGTCTACAATAAGCTTTTAAATCAATCATAATTTTGTTAATAAGTGTGGCTCATTTAGCTTACTACCAGTTTTTAAATTAACCATCTCTTTTTAATAAGTGTGACTCTTTTGGTTTACACCAGTTTTTAATTCAATCATGGTTTTGTGAATAACTTTGACTCATTTGGCCTACAACCAGGTTTTAAATCAATAATAATATTTTTAATAAATGTTACTCATTTGGCCAATAGCAAGGTTTTGACTTAATCATAATTTCATGAATAAATTCATTATAATTTCATGAGTAAGTGTGCTTCTTCTGACTAATAAACAATTTCATTCCATGCACCTTTCATGCATCTTTCAATGTGACTTCTTATTCTGGTTTTGCGTCAGGGATCCCGATACTTGTGTCATCAAATAACTCGAAACGACCAGATCATTTCCTTTTACAATAGTAACAGGGATTTACCCCTTCTCCTATAAAGCAGGATTCCGGACTTTAAGCTACTCATAAGAACCAAGGTTATATTGCGTCAGTCTTCTTCTCGTTTGAAAAGCTTCAGGTTGTTCATCTTAAACTAGAATTATGCACAATTACGCACTTTTGACGTCATCTCTCTCTCTCTCTCTCTCTCTCTCTCTCTCTCTCTCTCTCTCTCTCTCTCTCTCTCTCTCTACATATATCATCATCACCTCCTACGCCTATTAATGCAAAGGGCCTCAAGAGGATACATTGGTTAGATTCATCAAAGGATAGACAGTTCCTTGTGATCCGTAGTGCCTATCTAACTAAGGCGAGTGACCCCTGTCGGACCATACTAGTTCTAGTACGATAATCCGCCAGGCATCAGGCGTAGAAGCTAAGAAGACAACTTGTCTCTCGCCTTAAACCGTATATATATATATATATATATATATATATATATATATATATATATATATATATATATATATATATATATATATGTGTGTGTGTGTGTGTGTGTGTGTGTGTGTGTGTGTAGAGAGAGAGAGAGAGAGAGAGAGAGAGAGAGAGAGAGAGAGAGAGAGAGAGAGAGAGAGAGAGATATCGTGACATTGAAATTCTCTATTGCATTATTCTGTATAATAGAAAAATAATGCTTCAGCTTATGATTCCAGAATAAATATGCAAGGTTGGGTAATGAATAACAAATAATGAATGATGAAGAGCAATTAACGCATCCAGTATTCTTGTTATGCAAATTCTTATTTTGCATGCTTGGAATAAATAACATGTACAGCACGCATTTATTTGATGAATAATCCACTTAGATTATACACCACGACCAAATATACATGTGCGGTTAATGACTGTTTACGCAGATTAATTAACAGATGATTAACGGGAGGGGTGGGGGATCAATCTTGTTTATTAACGCATATATTTAATGCTGATATAAAAGATGTAAAAAAACATCACATGCGTCACAAATCCCTCTGGAAATACGGGACTCGAGTTGAGAAGCCGACAGCGGCGACGAAGATGCGTGAGCTGGCAACTTCTTGAGGGTCTCTTCTTCAATGTGCTGACCTCCAACTTCAGAACTTCAACTCCAAATGTATCAGAAATAAGAAGAAGAAGAAGAAGAAGAAGAAGAAGAAGGTAGTGAAAGAAGAGAAGCACGAAAGAACATAAAGATTGACAGTATAGAAAAATTACATAGGACAAGAAAAAACAATAAGGATTTCGAAAAAAGTGATGTGAGAAACACAAAAAGAAGAATGACAGAGAAGATAAATGAATGAGAAGAATAACCAGGAAAATATCCTGGAGGGAGAGAAAAGTTGCAAAATTAAGGTAGACGGAGTAGCAGTGATATTGAAGGACAAAAATTATGTAGTGTTATTCAACAGTGAAATTGTTTTTAGAATGAAACGCTTATTTCTACTGTTTTAATGAGGTGCAAATCAATACTATGTAATAGATTTGTGATTATGTATGTGTATTCACAAGTATGTAAGTATACATATACAGTATGTATGTATGTATGTGTGTATGTAATCCTATGATAATATATTTTGAAATGTTAAATATAATGTTCATTGTATTAGCTCATCGCTACTTTTAAAGTAAGGGAACCTTCAACCGCATAGATAGTAATATCTTTACTATCATTATTAGTAAAAAAGCAGTAATAATAGTAATAAGAACAACTTTAGAAGTTATAATATTGGCCTGAACAACAGTACATTAAAGAAAGGTTAGTTAATTACTTTGGTGAAAAAAAAGCTTCCGTAACTTATTAGATATGGATTATTCCATACGTTTGTTTCAATCTGGCCACTTTCCTCTTAGTAAGGCTAGAAGAGACTCTTTAGCCTGGGTGAGCAGCTCTTCTTAGGAGAAGGGCACTCCAAAATCTAACCATTGTTCTCTAGCCTTGGGTAGTGCCACAGCGTCTCTACCATGGTCTTCCACTATCTTGTGCTAGAGTTCTCTTGCTTGAGAGTACACTGGGAAACACCATTGTATCTATTCCTTTATTTTCTTTCCTTACTGGGCTATTTTCCCTGTTGGAGACCTTGGGCTTATAACATCTGCTTTTTCAACCGGGATTGTAGCTTAACTAATAATAATAATAATAATAATAATAATAATAATAATAATAATAATAATAATAATAATAATAATAACATCGATATCTACTCTAGCAATTAAGGCACAAGTGACATCATCATCTTACAATGCGTCTGTAAATTGCTCTATAGTTTTTGCCTCAAATTAGACAGGGAATTTTAGCCTGTAAGGCATAAAACTTGCTGTTTTGCTCCCACATTCGTATTAATCTGTATCTGAAGAACAAATTTGATTGAAACTCAGTAACAGGTTTTATTTCTATGAATTAAGAGAAACTTTGATCTTTGCTCTTCTTAAAATTTAGGAAGAGGCAAAGATCAAAGTTTCTTTTAAGACTAAAATGTTTAACTTGGTCATGCTTAACGATATTGCAGGAGATTTCTTACATTTTACTCACTCCATTTACAAGACAAAAAAGATACTGGCGGAGAGAGAGAGAGAGAGAGAGAGAGAGAGAGAGAGAGAGAGAGAGAGAGAGAGAGAGAGAGAGAGAGAAGTAAAGAAAAAGGCTATAATTTGTTTTTCACGGTCGAAAGTTAACAAGAACTTCTTACTACAAATTCCCAGTTTTTTCTCTTACTCATCACGTCTGGGCTAATTAATGTAGATTGTACACGCGCCTTTTTTAAAGAAATAAAACCCACCTTGGTTACATTATTGATACTAGTGTGAAAGTTCAAAGGTCGCTTATGAAGATCAAAGACAAGTGACAGGTTATTACGCTGTTGTACATTATCCAAAAGACCGAAAGTATACAAGTATGATCAGCAAATAATTCCTTTCCCCACCCAACCCAGAACCAAGCAGAACAGGCAATGAAGACTGTTGATTCATCAGGTAGACCTTTGGATCCAACCCAAATCAAACATCAGTAGCTCATAGAAATAGTAAGGTAGTGGTCATCAGTAAAATCCATCATTTCAGGAGAGAAGTGTATACTCGAGATCCACGGGTTTATAGTTGTTGATTATTATTATTATTATTATTATTATTATTATTATTATTATTATTATTATTATTATTATTATATTTTTTACTAGCTAAGCTACAACACTAGTTGGAAAAGCAGGATCCTATAGTCCAAGGGCTCTATAAGGAACAAATTAGCTCAATGAGGAAAGGAAATAAGAAAACAAATAAACTATATACGAGAGGTAATGCATAAAAATATATAAAACAAGTCTGAACTTTTAAAGTTCCACTGATTCAACTGCCTGATTTGGGAGATCACTTCACAATCTGGTTACAGCTGGAATAAATCGCCTAGAATACTGTGTAGAATTGAACTTTATGATGGCGAAGGCAACACTTAGAACTAACTACATACCTAGTCCCATGTAAAGGATGGTACAGCCTGGGAAGATCCGAATGCAAAGGAAGTTCAGAATTATGAAAAACTCTTATGCACCATACACAAAAAACTAACTAAACGACTGTGCCAGAGATTAATATCTAGATCAGGAATAAGAAATTTAATGGATCGCAAGGTTTTGCCCAAATTAAGATGGGAGTCAGCAGCTGAAGACAAGACACAAGAACAATACTCGAAAAAGGGTAGAATGGAAGAATTAAAACCTTTCTTAAAAGTAAATTGGCTATCAATAATCTCAGCTAAGATTTTAAAGGAGTTGTATATATTCAAAGAAACATTATCAATGCACAGATAGAGGTGTTGAGGAGTCAAAATCCTCGATCTACCTACATTCATACTTTGAATTTTGTTTGCGTTCAACTTCATGCCCAATAATTTGAACCATGTACTAATTTTACATAGATCTCTATAAAGGGATTCAGTAACCCCATTCAGGAGGTGGAATTGATGCCAAGACAAATCATCTGCAAATGTAATGAGCTTGTTTTCTAGGCCAAACCATATATCAATGTGCAAATAATATGAAAAGTAATGGGCTACCCTGAGGAACACCAGATATAACACTCCTATACTCACTATGTTGCCCATCAGCAAATGCCCTTTACAATCTTTTACTTGAAAATTGATTCATGCTTTCAAGAAAAGACCCACCTACGCCCAACTGTTTCAGTTTGAGAACAAGGGCCTCATGCTTAACGCAGTCAAAACAGTACTAAAATCAAGGTTAATGATACGAACTTAATGACCATAATCAAGGGATTTTTGCATAGCATTGGCAATTATAAGAAGGGCATCACGTGCTCCAAAGCCTTTGCAAAAGCCAAATTTAAAAACTAGGGAACAAATTATTACATTCAGCCGATCTATTTAGACGTATTGCCATAAGACGTTCATAAACTAGATAATATGGGAGTTAGGGAAATTGGGTGGTACTCTGCAGGGCTAGAGCTACCATAAACACATTTACCTAATGGAGGAACATTACCAATTCTGTAAGTGCTAACTTTCGGAAAATAACAGACAACTTAAGAGCTAGGAATCACCGGTCTTTGTAAAAAACAAAGGAAAAATGTCATTTGCATAAAGGTCTATCAAGTGTTTTAATTTTACGGTACCGGAAAGCTAAACTAATTAGTAAAGCCTCAGGTAAAACAGGAATAAGGAAGATCGAGTTTCTTATTTTTCTGCTTACTGTCAAACACATCAGCTGGAGGGTTGCCATTTCCTTTGGACAGTAAGAGACAGAGTCATCTGGTCTAAGTAAAGGAGGAACTGTTAAGTCTACGCCAACGAGTTCAGATTTAAGGGTAGCCCAGCACTTATATTCCTGATTTGTACCTGATTTAGCAACTAAATTAGCCTTTGCATAGTAGGTTTAAGTTTTCTTTAGGCATAATGATCGTGTTAGCTCAGTGGGATCTTTGGTGACTTACAATTCGAGGGCTCTGAGTTCTACCCCCGGTCAATGTTTGTTCATTTACTCTGACAAACACAACATTACGGTCCCATTTCAGCTAGGAATCAGAATTTAGTTTTTGAGAAATCTCGTAGGATCTACATGATTTCACCAGTAGCCCCTGCTTTGTCTCCCCTGACACTGGATTGGTGGATAGGGGGCTTTGTTGCTGATTATGCATATACTTTATATTCGTTCTCCAGGACACAGTGAGAGCCAAGGTCTATATATATCTGGACCGTGGTGAGAGCCTACTCGTGTAATGACCCGTCAGTTGCCTCTATCACTCACGAACGAAATTTAAACATTCAAGTGCAAAGAACGTCTATATTGTTAATACTTTTTGGTAAAAGTCCTATTTTACGATCAGCTATATCCAAATGAAGATTTTATTATATCTACTTTAATGTTTTTTTCCCTTAATCATTAATCATATAATTTTTCTTTAATTTTGGTCTCATATATAAAAGATAATAAACAGGAACATAGTTTCTGATAATATCGATCTCCCAAGATTTCCTTATTTACTTCAAGTTGTAAAACTTGGAAGTAAATAAGCGGTATCACAACTGGTGTCACAGAACTGTTTCCACAAATGCCCTCAGCGGTGGAGGAAACAAGTCTCTGATCAAATGCATCAGCCTTACTCTATATATTCGAGATGCGTTTTCTATAAGACTCGAGAAAATTTAGGACGGATTATATCACGCAAAAAGCAAAGCTGGAGATGTCGACAAATATCGAGAAATTACCAGAGGCTCTTGTTCTTGTGTACAACAATACTTTTGATTCACAAATCATTACAATATTTTAATCTTAAAATTGAAACATAATGCAATAGAATAAATATTTTTTTCACAGGACCAGTAGCATAAAAATAAATAAATTTAATGAGCACATAGCACTCATGAAAGGTGAAGTTGAACCTAATTTAATCAGGCTTAGGTAACGATGCCCAATTTATAACCTAATTTTTAATTGTATATTTAATTTAGTCCGGAAAAGTCTAATTGACCTAAAATGTAAAACTTTTAACATTGAGATTCGACTTCCTAAGCATATTATATAATATACTTTCCTAAGATCTAAAATCGCCAAAGGATATATCGAAAACACATTTGTTAAAAACCGCTATGACATGGATGGACACATTTTTCAATCAACAATTACGTAGTAACCAATAACTGAATGTCGTTGATAATAACTTATGATCTGTTAAATCATTCCTGAATTAGATATAAATTTCTTGCACCGCCATTCAGTTAGTTATTTATGAATGCTGTACAATATTTTTCAAAACTCTGATTATCCTTTGCATTCTACATCTTCCCAGACAGCACCATCCTGCTCGTACTACTAAGTATGCATGTAATTCTATTAGTCATGCCTTCGCCATCATAAGATTCAATAATACACAACATTTTAGAAGTTTTATTGCAGCTATGACCAAATTGTGGAATGATCTTTCTAATCGGGCAGTTTTATTAGTGGAACTTCAACAGTTGAAGCTTGCAGCATATGTTTTTATGATGAACATGCTAATATAAGTCTCTCATTATGGTTTATGTATGAAAGATTTATTTAAATGTTGCTACTGTTCTTAGAATATTTAATTCTAATTGTTCATTACTTCTCTTGTAGTTTATTTCTTTATCTCCTTTTCTCACTGACTTTTTTATCTGTAGGAATACTTGGGCTTATAGCATCCTGCTTTTTCAACTATGGTTGTAGCTTAGCTAGTAATAATAATAATAATAATAATAATAATAATAATAATAATAATAATAATAATAATAATAATAATAATAATAATAATAATAATAATTAAGATGAACTGTAAATGGTAAATGACTTTAATATAGACACTGATGCTGAAAGCCCATTCGACTTAGGACAAGGAGAGGTCAGCCTCATTCAGTGAAAAAGACGCAAATGTCCTGGGAACGCCCGTAAAAGGGCGATGCAAATACATTTCCCGCCCAAGCGCCTCTTTATGAAATCCCTCACGCACTCCATCATGCGAGGAACTCATGAAGAACAGTTTGACGATCATCAAAATTAATGTTGACGGGAGAACAATTCGCGACAATGAGGCTCATAATCTTTGTTGAAATTTACGACGCTTATTGATCGTATTCTTCATACACCACCATATTAGAAGAAACAAAGGTAAAACTAAAAAAAGAGAGAAGGGGGTGGGGGGTGGGGGGTGGGGGGTGGGGGCAATTTGAAATGTTCCTCTCTCGTATGCATGCGGTAGTTAACATGCATAAGCTAAACATCCATGCATACGATATAAGTGCAAGTCTGCGGTATTATGAAAATACTGTTTCGCTTTTCCCTGTTTTATGTGTCTTTATGGAGATGGGTGGTTTTCGGGTTGGACATGCAATAAGAATATTTTATGGCTAATATTTTACTAACGGAAGAATGTAGTTGAACTGTTATAATACAATAAATACAAGATAAAATTTTGTTACATTAACTGTAATGTCATGAGAGCTTTATTGTTTTGCAATGACTGCAAACTCAAATGAAATGCATTGTCACTATGATGTCAGGGAAATCTTATGAGCTGTTTTATTACCTTGACTTCGAAATCAAATTAATTGGTTGCTTTCAGAAGGTAATGCCACTGATTTTGGTTATTGTATTCTAAAAAGTTATTTCTCTATTGTTTTTACATTTGCATTTTAATCTATTTGTTGCTATTTATTATAAATACCTTCTATTTCCTTTATTTTGTTCCAGTTTATCACATGTGTGTATTCTATTCAAATTTAATAATATTAATAATAATAATAATAATAATAATAATAATGAATCTAATATTCCCCTGCTACACGTGAAATCATAATCTATGTCCTATGTATTCTCTGCAAGTATTTTCCGACTGTATCCCTTGAAATAAACATTCCACAAAAAATTAATCTTTTGTTTCTCATTACGATATATATATATATATATATATATATATATATATATATATATATATATATATATATATATACATATATATATATATATATATATATATATTTATAGGCTATATATATATATATATATATATATATATATATATATATATATATATATATATATATATATATATATATTACATGATAGTTGCACTTCATAAAAAATATATCAAATGAAAATTGAAAAGGTAGGATACTCCTCATTGAATTGTATCACACGACGTCAGTATTTTAAAAACTTGCTTAGAATGAAAGTTGTATCCTCCAAAAAATGTATCCCAGCAAAGTCATCTCTTAAGAAAATTGTATCCTTGCAAAGTTAACTCCTACAAAAATTGTATCCCATCAGAGTTGTCTCCTACAAAAATAATATCCTTGCAATGTTGTCTCCTACAAAAATTATGTCCTAGCAAAGTTGTCTCCTACAAAAATTGAATCCCAACAAAGTTGTCTCCAACAAAAATTGAATCCCAACAAAGTTGTCTCCAACAAAAATTGAATCCCAACAAAGTTGTCTCCAACAAAAATTGAATCCCAACTAACTTGTCTCCAACAAAAATTTAATCCCTACAAAGTTGTCTCCAACAAAAGTTGAATCCCAACAAAGTTGTCTCCAACAAAAATTGAATCCCTACAAAGTTGTCTCCTACAAAAATTGAATCCCTACAAAGTTGTCTCCTACAAAAATTGAATCCCTACAAAGTTGTCTCCTACAAAAATTGAATCCCTACAAAGTTGTCTCCAACAAAAATTGAATCCAAACAAAGTTGTCTCCAACAAAATTTGAATCCAAACAAAGTTGTCTCCAACAAAAATTGAATCCCAACAAAGCTGTCTCCTACAAAAATTGAATCCCAACAAAGTTGTTTCCAACAAAAATTGAATCCCAACAAAGTTGTCTCCAACAAAAATTGAATCCCTACAAAGTTGTCTCCTACAAAAATTGAATCTCAACAAAGTTGTCTCCAACAAAAATTGAATCCCTACAAAGTTGTCTCCAACAATATTTGAATCCCAACAAAGTTATCTCCAACAAAGTTATCTCCAACAAAAATTGAATCCCAACAAAGTTGTCTCCAACAAAAATTGAATCCCAACAAACTTGTCTCCAACAAAAACAGAATCCCAAAAAAGTTGTCTCCAACTAAAATTGAATCCCAACAAAGTTGTCTCCAACAAAATTTGAATCCCAACAAAGTTATCTCCAACAAAAATTGAATCCCAACAAAGTTGTCTCCAACAAAAATTGAATCCCAACAAAGTTGTCTCCAACAAAAATTGAATCCCAACAAAGTTGTCTCCAACAAAATTTGAATCCCAACAAAGTTGTCTCCAACAAAAATTGAATCCCAACAAAGTTGTCTCCAACAAAAATTGAATCCCAACAAAGTTGTCTCCAACAAAAATTGAATCCCAACAAAGTTGTCTCCAACAAAACTTGAATCCCAACAAAGTTGTCTCCAACAAAAATTGAATCCAAACAAAGTTGTCTCCAACAAAAATTGAATCCCAACAAAGTTGTATCCAACAAAACTTGATTCTATCCCAGCAGTTGTCTCCAACAAAAATTGAATCTATCCCAGCAGAGTTGTCTCCAACAAAAATTGTATCACAATAAAGTTGTCGCCTATAAAGATTGAATCTATCCCAGCAGAGTTGTCTCCAACAAAAATTGAATCTATCCCAGCAGAATTGTCTCCTACAGAAATTGTATTCCAGTAAAGTTTCTCCTACAAAAATTGAATCGTAGCAATAATGTTTCCTAAAAAATTGTATCCCAACAAAGCTGTCTTAAAAAAAAAAAATTGTGTCCCAACAAAGTTGTCGCCTACAAACATTGAATCACAGCAAAGTTATCTTCTACGAAAATTAAATCCCAGCAAAGTTGTTTTCTACAAAAATTGAATAGCAGCAAAGTTGTCTTCAACAAAAATTGAATCCCAACAAAGTTAAATCCAACAAAAATTGTATCCCAACAAAGTTGCCGCCTATAAAAATTGTATCCCAGCAAAATTGTCTTCTACAAAACTTGAATGCAAGCAAAGTTGTTTTATACAAAAGTTGTATCCCAGCAAAGTTGTCTTCTACAAAATCTTAATCCAAGCAAAGATGTCTTCAATAAAAATTGTATCCCAGCAAAGTTGTCTCCAACAAAAATTGTATCCTATAACAATTGTATCTCAACAAAGTTGTCTCCTACAAAAGTCGTATCCCAAGAATATCGTATCTCAAGAAAGTAGTATCCCAGAAAAGATGCACTTTTCTTGAGTTTCACTGACCATAGAGAATGTTGAATCCTCGTTCATGCTAATCGGGCGACAGAGAGTTGCGTGTCTCTTGCAACCCCAGGTTCCCGGTTTGCTTCCAAATAATGGCCTCCAGAACGGCATTAAATTGATCTGGGGGACAATTATGTCAGGCTAACACGAGATCACGGAGTGCATTATACGTAACCCTTTTAACCCGAAACTCTTTTGCTTAGGGAAGTCTTTTAACGGGTAAGTTTTTCAATTGATAACTCCTTTACCTTAGGTTTTCTTATTAAGGAGGTAAGCTTTTTAACCACTAACCTTTTTGCTTTAATAAACATTTCAAACAACCTTTTTTCTTGCGTAAGATATTTAAGGGGTAGAGTATTTGCAACATGAAGCCTTTTAATTGGTAACTATATTAATCCGTAACCCTTTTATCTAGTAAAACCTGTTTAGAGGGTAACCCGTTTGCCTGGGTAAGACTTGCAGCGGATAACTAACCACTTTACCTGAATGGTCCCTTTATAAGGTCATTACTTTATATTGAATGTGCATTTTAAGCGCTATCTTCTTTAACTGGGTAAGACTTTTAAGTATTCTAATTATCTATTTATTAACATATCTATCTATCTCTCTATCTATCTATCTATCTATCTTTCTATATATGTATGTATCTATCTATCATCTATACATATATATATATATATATATATATATATATATATATATATATATATATATATATATATATATATATATATATATATATATATATATATATATATATATATATATATATATATATATATACATATATATATATATATATATATATATATATATATATATATATAGAAATAAAAAAAAATATGAAAAAGGGAATTTATTCTTAGATTTCGAAGGGACCATCTCCTTTTCTCTTCAGAAAACAAGAGGGAAGATAGTCCCTTCAAAAGCTGAAAAGTAAATCATCTTTTTCGTAAATTGTGGGTTGATTTTATTCATAATATATACACGGAAAACTATGTATTTTAATATATATATATATATATATATATATATATATATATATATATATATATATATACTATATATATATATAAATAAATAAATAAATATATATATATATATATATATATATATATATATATATATATATATATATATATATATATATATATACTGTATATATCCAACTTAGAGACCTAGAGAAGCACCCTAATTGACCAATACGGATAATATTTTCACAAGGCAATAACTCAGGCAAGGACCATAAGGGCTATGTTTACAGCGACGTAATACCCGATAATGACACCTAAGACATG
>NC_090747.1:68255336-68277836 GCF_036898095.1 Palaemon carinicauda
GTAAGAGTATACAATGAAATTATTTCCGTTTTCTTTAAAGCGTGATTTTGTAAGAGTATACCATGAAATTATTTCCGTTTTCTTTAAAGCGGGTCACACAAAATAAATAACACACACGCCATCGTATTAATATATAGATAATAACAATGACTGCTAAATAATTATGTAGATATGCACGCACACACACACATATTAAACCTTACTCACGCCCGTTCCTTTCCTAGGTAGATCACGGGTGTTTTGACAATTTGTGAGACATTTTGATGTCCGAGTGTACCATTTGGAGTACCCCTCTCACCATGTTATGAATAGTCCTAATCACCCTACTCAAAGGATGGGGAGAGACAAAGTAGTCATACGCTTAGATATGCCTCTCGGCAGGAAGATTATATATATATATATATATATATACAGGTAACTCTTAGATGCGCACCAACGCATCCATGAGAAGACTCTCCCAGGTAGCTTCGCCCAAGTTTTGTCCTCGAAATAAAAAAAAGGTAACATTCTCTCGCAGGGCCTTCGCGACGTTTCAAAAGCACATGGTAGAGAATTTTCCAAAGCACATGTTCTGAATATTCTCTCCCAAACATGATGCAATACATCATAAGATATAAAAGAACATTACCTAAGCCCTTGTTCATATCTCGCACGAATCCAACAACATTCTCAAATAGATTATTTAAGACGTCGAAGAAAACATACGTGAAATGAAAAGTTAATTCTGAAAAATTACGTAAATTCACATATACTAACTTGAATAAAGAATACAATGAAATTCACGATGAGAGTCTTACGTAATTTACACAATTACGGGCGGGGTATTATCTCTTCAATGCACAATTGAAAACAATAAATGAAATACAGATAAAATTATCAATAAACTACGATATTTACTCCACACTAGACCAGATTTGTAAGAATATATATATATATATATATATACACAGTATATACATATATATATATATATATATGTATATACTGTATATATATGTATATATGTATATATATATATATATATATACATATATATACACAGTATATATATATATATATATAGGCCTACTCATTTATATACGTTTGTACATGTACAAATATATGTGAGTGTAGGTAAGTGATTTTGCATATATAGGCAATATATATGTATACATATAAACATATATACATATATATATACAGCATATATATATATATATATATATATCTGTTTTTATATATACACACACGCACAAACACACACACATATACATATACATACATTTATACACACACACACACACACACACACATATATATATATATATATATATCTGTGTTTATATATACACACACAAACACAACCACATATACATATACTTCCAAACAGATATACATATATATATATATATATATGTACTACATATATATATATATATATGTATATATAAATATAAATATACTATATATATACTATATATATATATATATATATATGCTGTATACAGTATATATACATACATATATATATATATATATATATGCTGTATACAGTATATATATATACATATATATATATTTATACACACACATATATATATATATATATATGTATATATGCAGAAGGACACCCCTAAATCAAACCATTGTTCTCTTGTCTTGGGTAGTGCCATAGCCTCTGTACCATGGCCTCCCACTGTTTTGGATTAGAGTTCTCTTGCTTGAGGGCACACTTGGGCGCTGTGTTCTATCTTATTTCTCTTTTGCTTGTTTTTTCAAGTTTTATATAGTTTATAATTATATAGAAGATCTAATTTCCTGTTGTTACCGTTCTTCAGATATTTTATTTCCATTGTTTAGTATTTCTTTTGTAGTTTATTTATTTCCTTGTTTCCTTTCCTCATTTGGCTATTTTTCCCTGCTTGAGCCCTAGGCTTATAGCATCTTGTTTTTCCAACAAGGGTTACAGCTTAGCTTGTAATAATAATAATAATAATAATAATAATAATAATAATAATAATAATATATATATATATATATATATATATACATATATATGTATATATATATTTATATATATATGTATATATATATATATATATATATCCGGATTCTATGATTAATGAAGTCTTTTGTTTCCTTGGGGTTATTTGAGAAAATAAGATTTCCTGAGATGTTAAGTACGCTATGCAGAAAATGGCTAAAGTATTTTTTCTTAGCATTCGCGGTTCAATTATTTGAGTTTTTTATTCATACTTTATCATATATCTCTTCCTAAACTCATGATAGAAACATTTGAATATATATGTATATATTTACATACATATACATGTTATGAGTATGTATGTATTTATTTGTATCCAGACACACACACACACACACACATATATATATATATACACACACACACACACACACATATATATATATATATATATGTGCGTGTGTGTGTGTGAGTGAGTGTGTTTGTGTGCGTGTGCCTAGCGGGGGTGTGCACAAATTTAGATTAATAACATACAATTTGTGCTTGTAAAATTATTTTTTTCCAGATATGGTTTAAAAATAGTCTAATAACACCACCACCACCACCACCACCACCACCACCACCACCACCACCAACAACAACAACAATAATAATAATAATAATAATAATAATAATAATAATAATAATACCACAACAGTCTAAAGGTAAACAGTTATATAAAGTTTTGATAAATGAATTTCTTTTGATTGGTTTCAAACACCCCTATCAGCAGCAGATGTTTGTTAACAAACCCATGTAATTTCATTACGACAGTCAGTTGCTTTAAATGTAGATACCCAGCCTGAAGCCGTACATTGCTCAGGAGCGATAGAGTGGAAAGTTTTAATTTTCATGAGTGAGGAATTGATATCATGGCATTTCAATGTCAATTTAGAGGAGTTTTATATCTGCATGGTATAGTACGTAAGCCATATATAACAGGAAGGTAAGTAAAGCTCTGGGAATTTCTGTTGATAGGGTAATCCAGAGTTCACATCAGACATATTTCTCCTTTTTCACCTTACTAAGTTTAAAGACTACAAGGCTCCGCTGATAAAGCACAGGAATTTTATATGTAATCGTAAATTACAAATGACACAAAAAGAAATAAGATCAGAGTTACGTGAAAGATGAAAGATAGAAAAGGTTTATTCAAGACCACAGAGGAGATAAGTCAGGTGAATCATTTAGCAAGAACTCCCTGTTATGATATTTCTCCCATACAATTCATTGCGAGTATTAAAGTCCTCTAGAAATGAAGATAGCGTCGCCAGTGCTTCTCACGTGATGAACTGTAGGCACTACTAAAGTGTGTCCTCGTGGTGTCCCTTCGGCCCTAGGGGCTGCAACCATTTTTCAACCTTTTACTCAACCATCAATTCTCTTTCCTTTCTTTCATCTAGCTGACCAACCATTTTCTCTACATTTCATGGTGCAACTGTAGGGGGCAGAGTGGCTGTCCTGGCTGGGCCTAGTTCACTGCCACATGGACAAAATTTTATAGTTGTGAAAAAATTGAGGCCAGCTCAATAAGTTTATGTAAGGTCTATATTTAGGTTTTGTAGCTTGTTATTGAATTTCAAGTAAAAATATTTTGATTCTGGTTCATATTTCACTCATCTCAGTTTTGCATTATTATTATTATTATCATTAATATCATTATTATTATTATTATTATTATTATTATTATTATTATTATTATTATCATTATTATTATTATTATTATTATTATTATTATCATTATTATTATTATTATTATTATTATTACCAGTGTATCCGAGCCATAAAATATGACGCATAAATATTTAGATAGATAAGCACACGAACACACACAGAGTCAGCTTTTGTCCTAACTACAACTCGCTGGTTCGGCAATTTGTGGGAGACTGTGGATTCCGAGCTTATCTCTCGGAGTATTCCTTCGCAGTGTACCGACTATTCCCTCTGTCCCGTAAACTTGCCAGAAAATTACACACACACACACACACACACATATATATATATATATGTATATATATGTATACATATATATATATATGTATACATTATATATATATATATATATATACACACACATATATATATATACATATATATATATATATATATATATTCATATATATACTCTATATATATATATATATATATATATTATATATATATAATGCCAAACACTTGATCTTTACCATATAGGGGAGATTATTATTCACAATCATTATATATTTTGATTACCTGTAGGCATATAATAGATTAAACAGACAGAAGATTTTAACAGCGTTATTTTATCTCTGCACTTCTAAGGAACGCGATAACAAATACTTCCAGAGATAACACAAGAAGCAACACCAGTTTCTTCCTAGCGTCTGTGGTGGAAGTGCTGTGGCGGTGATCTTCTCTACAAGCGCCTGTGCCAGCGTGTCATTACTTCCGTTGCCCCTTCAAGATGTTTCAGTGGTGCTCAATTTAACACAAGTCTGAATATAGCACCTAAATAGTAAAGAAAATTCATTGAAAAGATTCATTAACTAGCTCGCTATGCCAACCTTCTGATAATGTTATAAGTACAAATTATGTTTTTATAAAAAAATATGCCATCGCATATCATCTTTATTCTCGGTGGTGCCAATTATAATATCTACTAAGATAGGAACAAATCGAACAGGATCAACTAAAGGAAAGGTGAGCAAAGGTAAGGACAGACATTGAACCCAAATCACTTGGATGCCCAAAACGCTTAGGAAGACACAGACCCGAAATTAATTTTAATCATAAAGTAAGCACATCAGCTCTGCAGGAAAGTCTTCTAGCCGTGACTCACTGACCCAGGACCTCTGGTAAATAACACCTGTAAGGTAGTTTCCAGGTTGTAAAGTATACACCAAACCTATTGGTAGGCAAATTGTTAGACTAAACGAGAGAGTGTTAGCAAATAACAAAGATTTTTTCTTCTGAACTAGATTGTGTCAGTGGTACAGAAGGCTACACCCGCTGCCATTGTGGAAGTGTTTGGAAATTACATACTGGAGGTCAGCAGGTAGCACATACCTTGAAATCGACATCAGAATAATAATAATAATAATAATAATAATAATAATAATAATAATAATAATAATAATAATAATAACAATAATAATAATAATAATAATAATAACAATAATAATAATAATAATAATAATGATAATAATAATAATAATAATAATTAATGGTTTATTATCAAGAAAGTTGTACATCTTGTGCTCATAAAACATACCGACTAGATTTACAGTAAACTTGAAATAAGATACAGTATAATACTGGAACATATTTAGGAAGAAACAATCTTTAAAACGAGTTTCTAGGTAATATAAAAATAGAAATAAAATACAACACAATAGAAAAACGAGGATATAGTATAAGATTACACTGGTTGTGAGTTTAAAAGTTTGAATAGAAATTAAAACTTATTTTCAATTTGGAAAAATCTCTGAGTAATATAAAATAAATATAAAATGCAATAGTATATAAAATGTAGTGAAAATAAATATACGGCATAAAATTAGGTAACAGTTGATGTTATGCACTCTACTGAAGAAAAGTACAATTCAGAAATGAGAGATCCCATCTCACAACTGTGTAAAATTAATGAAAAAAGATAAAAAAAAGGATGATTGACTGATTGATTTTAGGTTTTCTGGCATCCTGACATCTAAAGAGAGGGAAATAAGTATAGTGGAAGAGCAAAGATTGAAACAGAACATATTATCATTTGCTTTATAATCCTGTGAGAATTAATAGAAATGTCCTTACTTTCTTGGCATGATTATCACATTTTTTTTATCTCTATTGGTCTTATTATTATGAGAGAAGTTTTACCTCATGTACACATACACGCATATACAGTATATATATACTGTATATATATATATATATATATATACATATATATATATATATATATATGTATATATATATATATATATATATCATTATCTCATCCTACGCCTATTGACGCAATATATATATATATATATATGTATACAATATATATATATATATATATATGTATACAATATATATATATATAAATACATATATATATATATTTATATATCTATATATATATATATATATATGTGTGTGTGTGTGTGTGTGTGTATGTGTGTAAAACATCATCATCATCAACATCATCATCACAATCGCCATTATCAGCCGCTACTAGTCCACTGCAGAACAAAAGCCTCAGACATGTCCTTCCACTTGCGTTTGTTTATAGTCTTTCTTTGACAGTCCACACCCATAAACATTCTTAGTTCGTCAATCCATCGTCTTCTCTTACTACCCCTGCTTCTTTTGCAATCTCTAGGGGCCCATTCTGTTATTCCTAATGTCCAACTATTATCAGTCATTTTTATTATATGTCCTCCTTTTTATTCTTGCATATTGTTAAGATATCCTCTATATTATAGGGCCGGGTTTAAAAATTGGGTTGCCCGGGTCACTTAATTTAAAGAGGCTCCCCTTCTTATAATGATATTGAATTATATATAAAGAGGAAAGTTTAAATAATTTCTTAAACGATGAAATGGGTAATGTAAGGTTCTGAATAGAGTTTTTATTTCAATTCTTACAATTTCATAGACTAAAAATAACTTTGGCCACATTAATCAGTTTATATTATGTGAGAAATTAAAATGAGGATTTGTGATCAAGAAAATTTATGGATTATTATGGTGTATATATTTATTCAATTTGTTAAATTTACTGTTTTTTCTTTTACAGTGACTACATATATTCCCTCCTTCTAAACCTTCTCTAAGTAAATTCTTTGACTAGATAGTTAAGATGTAACTTTTTGTTATAAACCTACTTTCTACATTTAACAAACATAAAGCACTTAACCTTCCATCAGTCATTGATGCATTGCGATGAATTTTTTTTAAGTGCCAATATGCTAAAAGACCTTTCTCCATAACATTTAGTAACCACCACACTAAGATATATTTTAAGGGCTACATTAACATTTAGAAATTTATCAGGAAGCCCTTCATCACACAACAAAATTGCCCGTTGGGGTGGAGTGACATATGATCTGACCTTGGCAAAAGCTGCAAACACACAACTGTGATGGAAGCCTTTAGGAAATGCATTGAAAAATTTCTCCACATCAGTTTTCATATCAGCATCAGATAAATACGATGGATTGACGAACTAAGAAAGTTAGTGAGTGTGGACTGGTATAGAAAGACAATAAACAGGAGCAAGTGGATGGACATGGCTGAAACCTTTGTTCTGCAGTGGGCTAATAACGTCTGAGGATGTTAATAAGTATATATAGCCTATATATATATATATATATATATATATACACACACATTTTATGTATATATATATGTGTATGTATTTATATATATATATATATATATATACTGTATACACAGTATATATATATATATATATATATAGGGGGTGGTGTCATTAGAGTTCAGTGCTTTGATAACTCAACAAATCTTTATTCGTAAGGTTGCAGGTCCCATGCACTTTTATTTGCCCCATCAAATTTTGTTACTTATTTAAATAAGATTGGAATTATGAGTGATATCGAATATGATGACCACGTTCTGACAACCCCGCAAAGCTCACTGGGGTGATAAGGCTTTGTTTCAGTGGAGTATACAGTGTTAGCATGAAAATGAATTGAACTGGAGCTCACTGCTTATATATTTGCGTGTGTGTTTGTGTTTATAATTTATGTATATTTGTATGTATCTATAGATTTTATGTATATATATATATATATATATATATATATATTCAAATAAGCCATATATTTTAATACATTAAAGTCTGAATTCTCTTAACGACTCGGGATCACAGCCCCAGCCACGAAGAAAGATAAAAGTCAATGACAATTCTTCTGTACATATACTTGTCGAATTCAGGTTTTTTGTACTTAGAACTGAAATCAACCCATCTTCACCATCAAATGCCAAGTTACAAACCTACCACTTAGCAACGATGGTGAAGTCATCATACATTTACTGGACACTATAACAGGACACTGTTGTTTCTATCTAGTAGAGTAATACTGTTTTTACAATAAAACTTGCTGATATTGTAGTGTGCTGTATATTACTGTACAGTAATAGTCCACCTGTACTGTAAGTGTTTGTTGTTTTTGTTCAGAAGATGATGATTGTTGATTAAAGCCAACAGTCATCATCGTCTGAACAACAACAGAAAACACTTAGAGTACAGGTGGACTATTGTTCAGACGACTCTACTGTGTACATTTGATAATTCACCGCACACATAGTCTACAGGTATATACACGTATGTAACATTTAATATAGAAACATAAATAAATATAATACTGAATGTAGTTAATAAAAAAAACTGTATATTTTAATTTAGCAATAATTTTTACTGTTCTATATACAACATACATTTGAAAATTTAAGATTGATTAACAATAAGTAATTTACATGTATTGTAAGTGTTGAAATATATTTTATACAACGACCACTAACCACTTTTACGAAGTTCTATGCAGCAATGTTCATGAAATTCTTGAAGAGTATCTCTTACACAATATGAGTTACTGTTACTGTAGGTAATCCAACATCTACACAATGTCTACAGAAACCCGTTATTTGATGGATTACGTATGTACAGTATCTGTAGAAAAAATATAATAATTAATAATCGTGTACAGGTGTAGAAAATAAACTGAAAATACAAGGGTATGGTACAGTATACAGTAGGTATGGACTTGTTCTGTACCCCACATTCTGCATCATACTTTAAAAAAAAAAAAAAAAAAAAAAAAAAACAGGAAAAACAGCAAAATCTAACAACTGTGCAAACAATTTGTACAGTACTGTAGTGTAATACAGTGCGGTACTGTTCTATAGAAAGTGTATTGTAAATTAATGTACAATTTAAGATTATACTAAGTGTACAGAACAGTACATAGAGTATTTCATACAACCACCACTCACCATTATCGTACGAAGTTCTGCGCAGCAAAATTGAAGCATGTTGCAACTCTTCCTACGTCATCTCTTACCCAATTCTGCAGGGAATCCGACATCTACAGTAACCCGGTATTTGATGAATATGGACAATATCTGTGGAAAAATATAATCATTAGTAATAGTGTACTGTACAGGTGAAGAAAATAAATAAAAAAGCAAAAGTTCCTTATGGTACGGTATGAATGGACGTGTTCCTTACTTCACATTCTGTATCATACTTTTGTTAGAAAAAAAAAACTACGTTTTACGAACAAAACAGTAATACTGTTCAAAATATAAGGTACAGTGTGGGTGATGTGGATGGAGGATATGCCGTGCAGTTAACAATGGATGAAATGAATGATGAAGGGACGTAGCTGGACGGCACAACACATCTAAGTGGATGAGTCATCACTACTGTAAAGATATGGAGATTTAAAATGGATTAGAAGAGTACAGTACAGCAATAAAAATACAATTTCAATTAATAAAGTAAGTTAGAGTACTCTACAAGTGATAAAAAATGCAACATAAATCATTACTGTAATTTAAAGTTTACTCAACATCATAATCTAAATAAATTACTTAAAAGTTTATTTACATCTTAATTTAATCTTTAAGTTGATTTAGATACTGTAAATTTTTATTTAGAAGTTTATCTACATCTTAATTTCTTTCTTAAAAGTTTAGCTTAATTAAAAATGTAGGTATTTGTGGAAAAATATATTACCACTCTGCAAGGGGAGGCGGATCATCTATGCCATCTTCATCACTCAGCTCCATCATGGATTCTGGAGAAGGGGTTGCCGGAGGAGGTGTTGCTGGGGGAGGGGTGTCAGGGGCATGAGATTCTGCTGTTGGAGGAAGAAGTCATGATGGTTGGTGCTCAGGGGGCTGGCGGAGGCTGTTTCTGGCGATGGGGGAAAAACATGGCTTTGAGAAGCTGCTTTGTCTCCTTTTTTATCTCATCCAAAATGCTCTTGTAACCAGAGAAACCCTCATCCATTGCATGCATGAACTTCAGAGACTGCACCAAGGAATGATGCATACTGTATGCCCTCTGTTTCAAGTCCTTCAGTATCCTTGACAACTCCGCAATTTCTCGAGGGTGATGTCTTCCTCCTCCTTGTCTGCTTCATCTGCCTCCTCCTCCTCTTCCTCATTCGCTCACTCCGTTGACCGGACAAACTTTGCCAGGTCCTCCTCGGCTATCTCCCAGACATGGGCATCTGGCAACTCCAAAATTTTGTCTTAAGCATCTTCACTGAAGCCTTGGACTTTGACTACCTTCACCAAAGTTACTATCTTCCTGACAGTCTGCTGGAAGGCTTCGTCAGGACTGAAGCCGCCAAGGTCCTTAACACACCCTTAGCCACGAACGTTTCCAGCAGGCATTCACGGTCTATAGTGTGACTTCATGTAAGGATTCCTTGACAACAGACAGACAGTCTGCTATCATGAATTTCTTCCAGTAGTCCATCTCGTTGAGGTCAGGGTCATTGTCGGTGGCATCTTCTAGTAGCGCCATTACACGTTGGGTTAAGTGGGCCTTGAAGTTCTTTATTATCCCCTGGTCCATAGAGTGGATGAGGGCAGTGGAGTTAGGAGGAAAGAACACCACTTGAACGTTAGATGGATGCACGGGAGCATTGTCCAAGGAGAGAAGGACCTTAAACTCCAGGCTTTTCTTCTTGAGGTAGTCCTTGACTTCTGGCCAGAAACATTACTGGAACTAATTATGGAAGAGCTCCTTTCTCGTCCATGCCTTCTTATAGTACATCCAATGCACAGGCAGGAAATTCAAATTGAGACTTTGAAGGGCACATGGCCTTGGCGACTTATAAATAAAGTCGTGTTTAATAATATGGCCGGCTGCGTTACCGCACATAATCAACGTACACCTGGAGAAGAAGGAAAGGTGCACATTAGAATTACAGCAATACAGGATAAATAATATAAAAGTATATTGCAATTATACTAAATTAGTCACACAGTATAAATAAAAATATAGTTAATTTTGCAGTACTTGTACAATATTTCAGATTTACGTAGTAAGCAAAAGGGAAAAGATTTAGCACCATTAGCCTACCAGTCTTTTGCTGCTTTAAAAGCGAGCACATGACGTTCCTCCCTGGCAATGAACGTCTTTTGAGGCATCTTCTTCTAAAACAAGCCTGTGAGAAAATTAAAAATAAATTAAATCAAATACTGCACCTGTTATTCAAATTGGCAAAACTAAAGAATTGCACAAGTGTATTTACTGTATGCATCAACGGCAGACAGATGTCTTTACGTTAAGGAAATTAAAACAAAGTTTAAATATTCACGCACTCAAAATGCAAAGATTTAAATAATAAACCAAATACTATACAGAACAGTAACTGAAGATACCAAAATATAACTCAAAATGGCCAAATTATAGATAGTTCATACAACCGTACTGAATGTACCTATGGCAGACACGATTCTCTATTTTAGGGAAATTAAACAAGATTTGAACATTCTCGCACACTCAAAATTCAAAGATTTAAATAATAAACCAAATATTGTACACTACAGTAACCAAAGTAGCAAAAAATAATTGAAATTGGCCAAATTATAGATCGTACGTACAACTGCACTTAACACACCTATGGCAGACGCATGCATCTATGTTAGGAAAACTAAACAAGATTTAAACATTCACGCTGACTCAAAATGCAAAGAATTATATAATATCGTAAACTAATTACTGTACAGTATACAGTAACTGAAGTTTACCAAAATATAATTCAAACTTGGCCAAAATATCTATGCAAACATGTGTATCAACGTTAAGGCAAATTTTAAGCTAATATGAAATGAGATTTTAACAAATTAACTACATAAATACAGAACATAAGAATTTTAAATATAAAATGTCCATAACCATATCAGTTTCATCCATGTTCCAGACTTGCTATAGGGTGTACCCCTTCCCCACGATGACCTTCTGAAGTTCATCTGGGATACTTGCCACTGCCTCATGGTCCGCAGAGGCTGATGCCCTAAAAATATTCACATAGTTTCACCTAAAACGCCTTTTAAACTTGACAAACCAGCCTTTTCTGGCTCGAAAAGGCATATGTGGGTTTGTGGCATTTTGTCTGGTGGATGACTGGGGATCATCGTCCGGGAAAAAGTGGTGGAGATACTTAGCCTTCTAACGGATGGCAAGCTAGTCTAAGGCAATGTCCTTGTGATGCTGGTGTTCAATTCATATGAAAAGGCATTCTCTATCTTCATCATGCCCTTTTCTCTCACCCTTGAAGC
This sequence comes from Palaemon carinicauda, assembly GCF_036898095.1. Taxonomy (NCBI): domain Eukaryota; kingdom Metazoa; phylum Arthropoda; class Malacostraca; order Decapoda; family Palaemonidae; genus Palaemon; species Palaemon carinicauda. Next base: position 68,267,622 of record NC_090747.1, read on the forward strand.
AATCTTAGCACTGCGAGGGGCACTAAAAGCAACTGCAGCTCGATTCTTCTCTATGTACCTCACAGTACTCTCGTTAACACCGAAAGTCTCCCAATGGCAGAGTATTTCATCCCTTGTTTACACTTATAAAGCACTTTCACCTTTACTTCAAGGTTCATGACCTTCCGCTGCCCTTTGGCTGTCCTTTGAGAAGTAGCAGGAGCATGCTTGGCAAAGTCTGGCGTGATACACACGAGGTCGCTGGGAGAAGACTGAGGGTGAGTCAGACGTTGGAGCTGGAACGAGCTTCACAGACAGAAGGGAGTGGCAAGAATTATAACAATTCAAAGGAGTGTGTGCTGTTTGAAATCATTGGGCAGTTTGAATTTTTTACGCGAGTATGAGAATTTTTATTCAATAAGTCTTGCGTTGTTCTGTTTCATTTGAAACTGATATCACAAAGGAAGAACTCGCATTAAACAAGGGCTGACTGTATACATATATTTATACACTGTATATATATATATATATATATATATATATATATATATATATATATATATATATATATACATATACTGTATATATATAGGTAGTAGGTTGGCCAGGGCACCAGCCACCCATTGAGATACTACCACTAGAGAGTTATGGGGTCCTTTGACTGGCCAGACAGTACTACATTGAATCCTTCTCTCTGGTTACGGTTCACTTTCCTTTTGCCTACACATACACTGAATAGTCTGGCCTGTTCTTTACAGATTCTCTTCTGTCCTCATACACCTGACAACAATGAGATTACTAAACAATTCTTCTTCACCCAAGGGGTTAACTACTGCACTGTAGTTGTTCAGTGGCCACTTTCCTCTTAGTAAGGGTAGAAGGGACTCTTTAGCTATGGTAAACAGCCCTTCTAGGAGAAGGACACTCCAAAATCAAACCAGTGTTCTCTAGTCTTGGGTAGTGCTATAGCCTCTGTACCATGGTCTTACACTGTCCCTTGGGTTAGAGTTTTCTTGCTTGAGGGTACACTCGGGCACGCTTTTCTATCTAATTTCTCTTCCCCTTATTTTGTTTAAGTTTTTATAGTCTATACAGGAAATATTTATTTCAATAATGATACTGTTCTTAAAATATTTTATTTTTCCTTGTTTCCTTTCCTCACTGGGCTATTTTCCCTGTTGGGGCCACTGGGCTTATAGCATCCTGCTTTTCCAACTAGGGTTGTAGCTTAGCAAGTAATAATATTAATAATAATAATGATGATAATAATAATAATAATAATAATAATATATATATATATATATATATATATATATATATAAATAAATATATATATATATATATATATATATATATATATATATATATATATATATATATATATATATATATATATATATATATATATATATATATATATATATATATATATATATATATACATATATATATATGTATATATATATATATATATATATATATATATATATATGTATATATGAAAACTACCTGATTCTCACCAAAAATGCTACAGATACCTAACGAAACAATAAAGTATATATTTTCATATTTATTTATCTCTATAATTATTATGATTTGAAGGGGTTAAATGATCTTTCTGTTCCTTTATTTTCGCCAACGCCAAAAAGATAGGTAAATGATATCCATCGCAAAAAAACTGAAGATAAGTTCATGATAAGATAGTCATTTATAACGACATGCCAGTTAATGATAAGATGCTTATTCTCTCAACAAGAAAGATCACCATAGCAACAAGGAGGAACAAAAGACATTCCTTTAAGGAATTTGATAAAATGAAAATCTTAATATTACTTATAAAATTGTAGGTAAATGGGGAGGTCACGTTGAGCCCAATCCTCTTACTACTAAAGGGGGCAGTTGCCAAGAATAGACAATAATTGTCTTCTTTACATATATAAGTATGCTAATTATCATAGTTTTATTACTATGAAAACAGGGAAAAAGATCTTGAAAATTCTGGATAAATGACGTGGAGGAGATTGAAAATAACATCGGCTATAGAACGATCCTGTAGAAGACCAGATTGCTAGTTGTGTATATCAGTCCTACCTTATGCCAGCCGGGAATTTTCTAGAAATCAGAGACAATTGCTACATGTAAGCCAGATCTCTTTGAAGCTTATATTTCCTTCGTGTAGACAAAGTATCGAATGCTCTTTGCTTTGTCATAGTTCTATGAATGGAGTTTTTGGACCAAGTAATTTCAAGGTTGAATCCTTTTGCTATGAAAAATGTGAAAATGACACCGATAAATGTTCATGACATTCATTATATCTCCGATTGGTCATAGCGTATTTAATTATTTAATTGTTGAATGTTTAACTTGTTAGTATTCTTCGATTGTTTGCTTAAATGGTAGAAATTTAAATTATTATCTCATAATCATGTAAAGGGGACTTTTTGGCTGCTAAATAGCTGAATTCTTTCACATTGAAGTGTTTGCTAGATTTATAGATATATAAAATCATTTCAAAATTCCTTTGCAAAGCTGTAGAGGATTGTTGAACAGCAAAGTTTTTACAATGTTCTTTACTATTTGTTTGTTGGTTAACTTGTGAACAAATAGTATAAATTTTTATATTCTTATATATTCATGTATTTTCGTCATTTTCTTTCTTCGACACATAAATAGCTACCAGCTTATGAAGATAAAGAAAAAATATATACCTCTGATAAACCAAGTCTTCCAGTGATATATCCGAGCAGCATAGGGTACAAAAGACTCTTGGAAAGGCTAATTTTGTGCAAAGTCAGATGTTGTCATGACTTCAAATATGATTATTTGCCTTAAAGAGTCTGTTGAACTGGAATTGTTTGATGCAAAAGTTTGATGTACTTTGCTTCATGTGTTTATGGTCGGTTAATCTTATTGGGGGAGTGGTGCGTATATGCATATGCTAGTGTGTGAGTGTGCGTGCATGCATGAGTAGTTCGAGCACGCACGCGCGTCAGAGAGAGTAAGATCACATTTATGGCTTTTAATTCAATTAGTGCTGTGTAGAGCTGAATACACTAATAATGATAACAATGATGATAATAATAATAATAAAAATAATAATCATGGTGAAAGGATAACTTCACTAATACCAACCCTAGTCATTGTGACTTTCTTGTCATACAGGCTGCAAACAAATGCAATTTCAAAATATTCTCATATAAATTTGACCTTATTCTAAATGAAAATTCTAATGTTCCTTCTCTCCATTGAAGATGATATCCGCAGCATGCATTTCCTAACATACAGAATCTTATTGATCTTAAGATAATAAATTGCTAACCACACACCATCCTTCAAATTGGCTCAAGGGTATATGCCAGCATTGTCTATAGCTCCAGCTCCAGGGGGATATCATTGACAAAAACTGATAACGTGTAACATTTATCGAATCCGAAACAAGATTAAAACTTTACTGTGTTGACAAGTAACTATATTTTTTTTCCTGTGCATTAAATACTGAAAGTACTATCATGATGTGAATTTCTAAAAACTTCGCTTATTATAAAGCCATGCGATAAGAACAAAATATTTTGCCTAGCACCATGTTGCGACATTACATCACACGAGATAACAGAGATAAAAGGACGTTTCAGAGAAAGCAAAATTAAATAAAAAAGATAAAGACAATCTTATCGGAAAGAACCAAAAAAATGTATCCGTGGGTAGATAGAAAGATACGAATGTACTCGGATGGTGAAGTTTGGCGATTTATCACTGTTCCTTGTGTAAGATTGATAGTTAGGGTTTTTGGATTTTTCATTTATTTATTATGACCCTCCGTAATTGATCAGTATTTGATTAAACGATTTAAAGTTAGTTATTTAGATTTCATTGAGTATAATGGCACGCTTAGTAATTTACCATTGTTCCTTTCAACGTTTTAGGCACCATATGTTATCATTTCCCTTCCTAGGTGGGGATACCTTAACGTGGTGAAAGGGTTTGCGTATCGCCATAATCAGTAAAGCTGTACTGGTCAGGGTCACCTATAATAGGTCTGTTTGCTGTGAGCGATCAGACGAAAATCTCTCACCGTCACTAATCTGCACTGGCCATTGTGGTGATGAAAACTAGTCAATCTCCACACATGACTAAGAAAATGTCTGACTCCTTTGCCTGGAGTGGACTAAAATACGACTGCATTTGTTGTTGTTGTTTTTGTTGTTGTTGTTGTTATCATTTCGAATCTTTTAATTCATCATGACACTTGGCATTTACCCTTATTGGCTTTGTAAGATTTATTATTTGTTGGTAAGAATTTGTTGAGAGTATACTGACACAACAATTTTTCCGTGTTTGTTCCGTTGGGATTATTTTGTTTTCTTTAGGATTTCTTGGATGCATTATAACGATCAGCAGTTTTAAAGCGTTCGTTTGAAGGATATAGTGTTCGTTATTCGGGATTTGATAATGTGATATAACACTTGAAAATTTCTGTTGATTTTTCTAGCATTAATTTTATGTTATCTAGGACTTATTGAATTTAATAATAACATGGTGCTTGCTAATATGTAAATTCTATTTTTCTAAGATTTAGTTCATGGTGCTTGGGATTTATTGAATGTAATATGGTGCTTGTTAATGTGTCTGTCCTCATATTTTAATGAGGATTTACTGAATGCAATATGTCGCTTGTTAATTTATCAATTTCTGTTTTTCAATTTCTATTTTATATTTCTTGGGATATATTGACTGTAATATAAGCATGTTGCCTGCCATTTTGTAAGTGTTCGTTTTGTAGGAATTATTTCATGAAATATATCGCTTGATAGCTTGTCAGTTTCCTTATCATTTAGTAATATCTTTTTATGTAATGTGACCCAAGTGCAAAATGACTAACAGGTCGTTGACCATATCAACTTCATTTTGTCTCTGACTATGAACGCCGTGACCAGAATCATTACTTGGCATTAGGTTCAATTAGTTTATTACACCGCTCAACATTATGATGGTAAATCCGTTGAGGTAATCCAGCCATATACCTGAATCATTGTGCTTTCACTATAATGACAGGCTTCGGAATTCTTTTCTCCTCCAATTTTCCTTGAATTTATTTAATTTTCATGAAATCATTTCTATTGAGGAAATAGCCACTATTTTCCACATAGGCGTTACCATTTACAACGCCATAAGTCTCTGCATATTGAAAGGAAGAAAATAAAAGGCAATTTAATACCACCTGCGTTGAAGTAGCCTATTGCCTACATTAACACGGCCTACTCTTATAATAATAATAATAATAATAATAATAATAATAATAATAATAATAATAATAATAATAATAATAATAACAATAATAACAAAAGGTAAGATATGATTACACGAGCGAAAGTGTTGTAATGATAATAATGATAAAAAAGATAATAATCACAGGCACGTCCATTTACAAGCTTTAAAAAACTATGTATCAATTAATATATTGACTTATATACATGATATCTTTTATTTATATGTCATTATATTCAACTGAAAATCTTTCTACACACGCATTGAGTTCTATACCTCTCGGTATGTTGGTCAACTATGGTAGGGCGGGAGTGAAATGGATGAGAACATTCCTGAATATACTTTCGTCGGAAGTTGGTCTAACGACTCTTCACCCTGTGAATTCATATTAAGAAATTGGAAAGGTATCGCCTTCTGGAGCCAATTCCTACGAAGGGGAAATGTATGTGTCTGATAGTCCATTGTAGCAAGGCTGGGGGGAAAGCCCACATGAATTCTCTATGAACATTTGGAAGTAGCACCTTTCATTGCCATCCACGTTAAGAGGGAAAAGGCGTCTGTTGAAACATACACAAATACTATATATATATATATATATATATATATATATATATATATATATATATATATATATATATATATATATATATATATATATATATATATATATGCTAAAGCGAAAATGTGTAATTAGTAATTTCATTAAATCACTAAATTTTTCAGTGAATAGGCCTACGTGTAATCACTGTGACTGTTAGTAATTGCGTGTAATCGCTAAAAATTCCAGCAATTTCATGTAATCACTGAAAATGTGGATCAGTGATTACATGAAATCCCTTTACGATGTCAACCGATTATGATAAAATTATATGATTTATATCATCGGTATAAAATGTACTTTTAGTAAATAAGATATTTAATGTTCTAAAGCCTTGATGGCTAAGTCGGTTAGGGCAACAAGTCTGTGGTCCGGGTTCAAATCCACAGCCAACCAGTCAGAGAGGCGGACACTTTGCTATCCGTGTAGTCACCTCAGGATTATGTATGTAATCAACGGATAGGTTTGTTACAGACTAATACACACACACACACACAAAACCCACTCCGACATTTAAAAACATAACAGACCCCTCACACATCTCGAGCTGTCGACTTAACCGCGTCAAGACTCCTCGCTGCTACGAGGAAGGACGCTGGTGGCTGGTACAGCACATGAACATACGCTACTGGGGTCCAAGCGAAGACAGGCTGGGCATCCGAATGGGGCCACGGTCTCTACGCCAAAGCAAAGGGCTTCCAAAGAAGGCAACCATGCTTACCCCATACAAAATGAGAAAAAACACGTTAATACAAAAAGGATATTTAATGTTCAATCACCATAATCTATTAATGGAGTCTTCTTCAGTTTGCATGTGAGCAAGCACATCTATAAGAATAGTGGAAGAAGTCAATCCAACTTTAACATCACAGCCAAACTACCAGGTGTGTGGTGCCTGATTAATACCAGCTTGTAAGCTGGACCTCTATGAATTTAGAGTCGTTGCCTCCCATCCAGGCAACAAGCGAATCCTTGATGTCATCATAGCCACGTCCTAAGGATCCCTTGCTTTGTGAGTGGTCTGGCTTTCCATGGATACTACCTAGATTTTGCCATATGGATTTTAGCTCCAAAATAATTTCAGCTCTGAATTCACTACAATTATGTCTATAAGGTAGATGGTGCTCTGAAGAGAAGAATCTCTAAAGTAGTACTTGATACGCTACTTAGGCTACTCTTGTTGGTGTCAATGCAGAAATTTGAGAGAATTCCGACTCATGGATTGCATGTCTATGATAACATATGCACAAGATGCAAATTCATGGGTCAAAATATGGTGAATGACAACGCCTTGATCTACTTAGCTACTCAAGAGAATCAAAGAACAGGGAAGACCACAGACTCGGGTGGATATTGCGACTGGGTATCTAGCTACTCAGCATATTCGAGACACAGGTACAAAATAGCCTCCGGTGGTTATTACAATTTGCTATTAATTTACTCAGCAAACTCGAAGTATGGGGAAGACAATAGAGTCCGGATGTTTTTTACGATTGGCTATTGAGCTACTCAACAAAGTTGGATTACAGGGAAAACAGTTGACTCTGGTGGCTATTACGAATGGTTATTTAGCAACCCAGTAAACTTGAATAACAGGGAAAACAATAGACTACTATAGTTATTACAAATGGTTATTTACTTCATCAGTAAACTCGAAGAACATGGAAGATACTAGACTCCGATGGTTATTACGATTGGCTATTTAGTTATTCAGTAAATTCAGAGCACAGGGGTAAAAAGTAGACGCTGATGGCTAATACGATTGGCTATTTATTCAGTAAATTCAAAGAACATGGAAGAAATTAGACTCCGGTGGTTTTTACGATTGGCTATTAACAACTCAGATAACTGGATCACAGGGAACACAGTTGACTCTGGTATTCAGTTACTCAGTAAACTCAGAGCAAAGGGGAAAGAAGCAGACTTTAGCGGTTATTACAATTTATTGTTTAGCTACTAAACAAAATTGGATCACAAGAAAAAGAGCTGTCTGCGGTTTTAATGACTGGCTGTTTAGTTGCTCGGTAAACTTGAAGCACAGGGAAGGTAGTAGACTCCGGTGGTATATATTGGCTATTTAGTTACTCAGTAAATTCAAAGAATAGGAAGAGAATAGATTCCACTGGTTACTGGCTATTCAACTACTCAGCAAACTCGATTCACATAGAAAACAGAAGATTCTTGGGGTAATTACGATTGGCTATTTAGCTACTCAACTAACTCGGAGCAAGTTTTAGACTTAATTAACTACTCAAAATAATTCAGCAGAAGGCCCTCTCCATCATGAGGCTCAATACTATACAGTACTCTAGAAGTTTTGTACCAGCTGTGATCAAAATGTGGAATGATCTTCCTAATCAGGTAGTTGAATCAGTAGAACTTCAAAAGTTCAAACTCGCAGCAAATGTTTTATGTTGGACAGGCTTACATAAGTACTTTTATAGTTTATATATGAAATATCTGTTTTGATGTTGTTAATGTTTTTAAAACATTTCATTCTAATTTTTCATTACTTCTTATATCGTTTATCTATTTCCTTATTTCCTTTCCTCATTGGGCTATTTTTTCCTGTTAGAGCCCTTGGGCATATAGCATCTTGCTTTTCTAACTAGGGATGTAGCTTAGCTACTACTACTAATAATAATAATTAGTCTTGAGGTACAAAATATATTTAGTATTTGATTCCAGGAAATAATAAAATTTGAGGATCAATGACAAACAAGCCTGAGATACATACATAAACTGATTCTATAAGACGCTAATGCGCTGAATTACAAGATATCAAAAGATGATTACATTTACCGTGATATTAATAATTATCTATAAAATATATCTGAATAATTCTGTAAGTGCCAATTTTAGAAATAAATATTAAAATAGTTTCTTTTTTTATGTCAACAACTGCTATACATTATACACATTAAGGATTCTTATTTTTCTATGATGATACATAATTTTAAAAATCTGAATTGATTTCCTGACATCACAAGACCATTTCAAAAATAAAAAAAGTCCTAATTTTGAAGAAAAAATAATTACACACTTTCACTGAAATACAAACAGTGAAGCTGTTTAAAAGGTCTCCTCATATTCCAGTGATTTCATGTAATCACTGGAATTTTCACTGATTGAATAAACTCACGCTCACAATGATTACTTATATTCACTAAATATTTTAGTGATTTCATGAAATCACCTTTTACACGTTTTCTCTGTAAAGCACACACACACACACACACACACACACACACACACACATATATATATATATATATATATATATATATATATATATATATATATATATATATATATACATATATATATATATATATATATATATATATATATATATATATATATATATATATATGTGTGTGTGTGTGTGTGTGTGTGTGTATATACACACACATATACATTGTTACTATCAGAGATACAATCCTAGTTGCAAAGAAAGAATGCTGCAAGCCAAAGAACCGCAACTAGGAAAGCAGGCCAATTTGGATGTTGAATAGCCAATTTCCTCGATCCACTTACAATCATACCTTGAGTTTCGTTTAGGTTCAGCTTAGTGTCCCTTTATATGCATCATGCACTAATTTTAGCTAGATTCTATTAACAGATTTAGCAACCAGATTATATTCAGGTGGAACTGATGCAAAGAAAGTAGTATCATCTGCATATAAAAATTAATGAGCCGAGAACACTACCCTGAGGATCACCAAATATTACATTCCTATAGTTACTATGGTGTCCATCAACAACTACTCTCTGTAATCTATTGCTTATAAATTCAATAATGATGTTAAGGAAAGATCCACCCACTCCCATCTGTCTAATTTTGAAAACAAAGGCCTCAGGATAACGCTAAAATCAAGGCCAATCATACGAACTTCCTGGTGACAATCATGGTATTTCTCTATAGCATTAGAAATTATAAAAAGGGCATCACATGCTTCAAGGTCTTTGCTATAGTCAAACTGCATATAATGGAAGAAATGGGGGGATAATCTGCTTGGCTAGAGGTACCAAAAGCACATATAACCAATGGAATATTATTACCAATTCTCCAATAATCTTGTTAACTTGAGGAAAATATTAGACAACTTAGGAACTAAGAAATCAGCTGTCTCTGAAAAAAAAAAAAAACCTTTCGAGTCTACACCTCCATAAGCACCAAGGCCCAGTTGGTTTAGCCTCAGAAAAAAAAGAGAATAAGGAAGATTGAGTTTCTCATAACTCTGTTGACTGTCAAATATATAAGCCAAAAAGGGTTCCCTTTTCCATTGGACAGTGAGTCACGGAACCATCTGGTTTAAGTAAAGGAGAAACTGTTAAGTCTACACAAATGGTGCAGATTTGAGTAGCTCCCC
>NC_090747.1:68282836-68295336 GCF_036898095.1 Palaemon carinicauda
TATAAAAAAGTACCTGGATGAAAATTCTGTAAAAAAAAAAAAAAAAAAAAAAAAAAAAAAAAAAAAAAAAAACGTGATAAACTATGTTATTAACAGGATTGACTACTGCAACTCCATCTATTACAATTTACCAAAAGTGCAACTTAAGAAATTACAAAACATAATAAACAGAGGAGCAAGACTGATAAAAGGTGTCCCACTTAGGGAAAGGATCACCCCTATACTACAGTAATTGATTTACACTGGCTGCCGATTCAAGCGAGAGTTGAATTCAAAATATGTGCAATATGTACAATAACCCACCAAGTTTTCAGAAAATAATGGGCAGCCAACAAATCGTGTCGACACGAGAATGGTTACAGATGGTTTCAAACTATTGGAACCTAGATATATGTCTACTTTAGGCTTCAGAGCCTTTAAATATGCGGCCCCGTTCTATGTAATAAGCTCCCACGAGACATCCGAATGATTGAAGACATTAAGGCTTTCAAGAGGAAACTGAAGATTTATTTCATCAGTCGTATAACAGTGACGATTTAACAGTAAATGAACAATACGCGATATGAAGCGTTAAATACTCTGAACGAACAAGGTAAAACGACAGTGGAGGTCCTGTAGAGAGTGGGGTTCCTCTGCTGTATGAAACCGGAAAAGTAGCCATCAAAGTAAAGTAAAAGTAAAATTGCGAACACTGCATCTACGTTAAAATTAAAAAAAAAAAAAAGGTAAGATTTCACCATGCTCATGTCACATGTCACCGAATCATTTGAATAAAAAATTAATCTTGATTCCATATACGTAGGTTTTGCAGTCTACACACAGTGTTGTCTGCTCGGTGTTCTTTCTCATGGTTCCATGGATGCTTTAATCTCTTTTTTTTTTTTCTTTTTTTAAGTTTCCAAATGTTTCATTTAACTTCGTCTTTCTTGCCTGTCTAACTTCTCTAAATCTTTCTTGTTCTTTATCCCTCACACAAGAAAGAATTCTTCGGTGATAATAATAATAATAATAATAATAATAATAATAATAATAATAATAATAACAATAATAATAATAATAATAATAATAATAATAATAATAGTGATGAGGGGGATAATAATGAATATGATATTAATATTGACAGAAACAAACATATAATAATGATAGTGTCTCTTATTCAATGGAAAATATCATTCAGTATGATGTAATTACCGTAGACATAGTAATGTGGAATAGTTTTTATTTAAATGAATACTTCGAGAGAGAGAGAGAGAGAGAGAGAGAGAGAGAGAGAGAGAGAGAGAGAGAGAGAGAGAGAGAGAGAGATATCATGGTTATTTTGATAATATAGGAATGTTTCCTCTTAGTGTAGTGTGGGTTTTGACGTACTGCTAATTCAGCTCAAGTGCAAGGTATGAAGTGATTAATGTTGTGGAGGTTTTACCGAATGCAGGATCTATCTACGGTTCACCAGGTGAAGGCTGAATGTGGCAGAGACTGTCGTGTTCTTTTTCCTTAAGAACTGTCTGACAAAGCTGCCTCGTCAGAGAAACTGCTGTTGTTCGAAATACTATTTATAAATAGTATTTAGATATATGTAGGTGTACGCCCTTTTACACTTGGGGGAGGGTGTGATACCTGAAAATACTTCCCTTCCCGTTAGTTACCTATTCTCCATGAAGGGAGATTGCTAAACCCAATAATCTGCCCCAAGGATTTTAATTTGGGATATTCTATTCATTATGTGGAGATAGATTTAGATTTTTGACAATTTCCTCCAAATTTTAGATTTTGTCAAATTATTCAGCTAATCTCCAAAATAAGTAAAATATAGATTTAAAAGACGTTCTTGTAATTTCTTCATTTTGGACACGGAGAATTTTCCCCGAAAAATAAAGGAAAAAAGTTTATAAACTCTTCAGGTACCTTCATGCTGTGAGTATACCTTTCGCGGTGCGGAACAATATATGCGAAATTATTATGGGGTGTTTGCAATGTCCCTTTGGCCCCAAACTGTATTCATTTTTAAGATTTATACTTGATTTGACATTTGTTCCTCCTTTCTTTCGTCTATATTGCTGTCCAACTTCTTTTGATTTTAGCTTCATAGCGCTACTGAACGGTTTTGATCCAGTTACTCCACTGCTCTGAATGGCTTCCCTGACCCCAGCCCCTGGTCATTTGCATAAATTACATTGGTTAAATAAGTAAAATATAAATATTCCAGGATTTTATGCTGGGCCATATTTGTGCATTTTGGGTAAATAGAATTATATATATTATTTAGCAGAATGTATTACAGTGTTATTATGTGATACGTCACTGTTTTCACTTTATAAGGGTAGGCCTATTAATCAGTATCACGAAAAAATCAATGCAAACATTTAGTCTCGCGCAAAGTTCTGATCTATGGGCTACGTTCCGGACACATTATTGTATTCGATTTCAGATTTTTCTCATTTGCTTCATATCAAACATTTCAGATTTTTTGCTGAGAATAAATAAGTTCTTATTTAAGCTATTACTTTTGAATATTTCCGTTCTGTGGAAGACTTTTTTTTTACAATAAGAATGACGATGATTAATAGGCATTAGAGGCACTCTCGGTAAAGCGCAGACCTCCGCCACGACAGCTTATATCTCGACCTTTATCTTAACCTTAACCATGACTTTTGATCTTGACATGTATCAATTGGCGGGGATTTTCATACACTCAAATATGAACTAAGTTTGAAGTCTGTGACAACGATGTCCAAACTTATGGATGATTACGTTAATTGAACATTTTGCTAGACTGTGACGTTGACATTTGTCCTTGACCTTCCAAAATTAAATCAATTCCAGCTTTTTACATAGCAGTTAATCCCTGCAAGTTTCATTACTCTACGATTAAAATTGTGGCCAGGAAGCTGTTCACAAACAAACACACACATACAAACAAACACACAAATTACACACACTCGGGTAAAATATAACCTCCTTCCAACTTCGTTGGCGGAAGTAATAATAATACGTAGAAACATTCAGATATTAGATTAGATACAGTAATGATAGTACGCCTGATAATGGTAATGATAACAATTATATAAAAACTAATAATGCGAAGGAACTATTCAATTGATTGTTTAACTATTATAATAATACTAATAAGATATAATAACGATACGATGAAACAAATATATATTATTGCTTAATTATCATATACTATCCTCTGGAGAATATTGTGTTATTTATAGTTTTGTAGAATAAATACTCTATAGTGTTTATATTTATTTTTGAAATTTCTGTACTAGGCTTACATTTCGTTTTTTTTTTTTTGGGGGGGGGCGGGGGAGAAAGTTTTGTTTATTTTTAATTACTCGTTTTACAAAAACAATGGGTCACTGACCGCTCGTTATTTCTCAACTACGTCTCTTATTACTTATCAAATGTCAATTATTGGATGCCTTGTAAATTATATATATGATATATCGTGTGGAAATTTCAATAGGAATTTTATTATGTTATATATTTGATAGGAAATGTAGAAAAATTATATTACACTGTAATGTACACTTATTAGTACATATGCACTGTATGTTATGAATTGCTTGTTATAATATACGATGAACAATATATATATATATATATATATATATATATATATATATATACGTATATATATACATATTTATATATACGTATATATATATATATATATATATATATATATATATATATATATATATATATATATATATATATATATGCGTAAAAATCACAGGATAACGTGATGCTAAGATGCAGAAGAACCACAGGGAAAATGAAAATACGAAATATACAATTAAGTCCTGACTAGTCTCGTGATACTTCTTCAGAGGACTGATCTCATCCCTCTGAAGAAGTATCACGAAACTAGTCAGGACTTAATCGTATATTTCGTATTTTCATTTTCCCTGTGGTTCTTCTGCATATATATATATATATATATATATATATATATATATATATATATATATATATATATATATATAGATATAGATATATACCCTACATATAGCCTATAAGTATAATTTTATATATAGATGGTGATAGTTATAGATATATCCTAAATGAACATAAACATACACACATATGTATATATATATATATATATATATATATATATATATATATATATATATATATCTGTATAGATAAATATATATACTGTATATATACATATATATACACACACACACATATATAATATATATATATATATATATATATATATATATATATATATATGTGTGTGTGTGTGTGTGTGCGCGTGCGCGCGTGTGTGTGTGGATGTATGTGTACACACATAAAACATACAAACATGCATATATGCATACATACTGTATTACTCATTATAATATACTAATCGCCAAAGCTGGCATTAATCCCCCTACGCTAGCGTACGACAGCCAATTTTTCCCCGGATTAACCAGCGATTAAAACATTCGTACAAGTAATTAATGCCTAGAAATCCACTTAATCCATTCTAAAAGGTCCTTCGCTGCATAAAAAACGATTCAATTATGAAAATATTTACTCTTAGTTTTTTTTTTTACGATAGCAAATGTTTGACAATAAATTGGCCAGGGATTAGGCGCGCTGGACGATGCACTGTGATCGCCGTTTTAAAACAGCATCGTAATGCGATTTAGGAATATTCATTTCGAAAGTCAGAGCTACATTAATCACCTACTCATTTTACTCTTCCGTTAGCAGACGAAGTGGTCATAAGGTCTTGGTACCACGATGCCTTCGTTCGCTTTCGTGTATGTTTTATTGGTTAAATAGAGGTGTAATGGAAATGTTTGTCATGTTCAGTCTTTGTTAAAAGTATTTCAAATATTTAGATTTAGATACGTGAATTACTTAGTGGTTTTTGTTTCTAATATATTAATACACTTATATATTTAATTCGTATTTGAAGCTTATAAGGAAATACACCAATTTATATAGAAGGAAAGCGAAAGAGAGAGGCGGAGAGTAAAGGGGAGGGGTTGCAGGGGAGCCCGGTGATGTGTGGAGACGTGGCACCAGTGGGGGAATCCGTTTTAAACCAAGTGCCCTCCCCTCTCGGTCAATTTTTACTTCGTTGAGTATAGAAATCGAAGACTCTTTTAAGGGCTGCCCATGAGTACTGATTCGGCACACATACTTTTCTATACACTGACAGGGTTCTGAGAATCTACGTGTTCTCTTGAAAGTTCTTTTACTTGAATTCCGACAGGATCCTGAACACTAGTTTCCACAAGTTTCTCTGAATGCAGGTTTGTTTGCTTGAACATCGATAAGTTCCTTTTGAAAGAATGCTTTGTTTGATTGCCCCTTAGTATTTTGGGAACAAATATTCAAACATTTTTCTGGAAACATGCTTTCTTTGTTTGGGCTCCAATTGTGCTGTATTCAGCATCAACGACATCCTTCCCGATAGATTGCTGAGTTCTGCAAATTAACGGAACCTACTTTGTGATTACATGAAACTAGTGACTTATTGACAGTATAATTTCAGATTGCTTTAGAAAGGTCAGCTTCCCTCAGGACCTTTGAGGAATGTTCCTCTATAAATTTTGTCATTTCAAGTGTTTTGGCAGACTACTTAGGAATATATTTGTTCACTCCTTGCAATCGGTGATAGGTTTTCTGCTTTCGAATCAGGCAAAGGTGTCAGTGAATATTGTCTGCTTGATTTGAACTTGAATTCGTGTCCGGCATCTGTAAGTAATCTCAATCTATCCATTTTTCACATCAGTCTTCCTTGAAGTAACTCAAGGAATTCCAAGAGGCTGTAAATCATTATGCTTCTTTCAAATTGACGTAATCGACAATTGAGCAACAGGTTTAATCAGTAATTTATCTCTTGACGTACATACCATAATATGTAAATAAGTTACTATACACTTATCTTATCATTTATTTGTCACAGATTTAGTACTCTAATTTAATCAGTGAAAGTGAACTCGCCCTTTAATTTGTTTCTTTAGGAGGACATCTATTAGATGCAGGTCATTTAAACACGGTTACAACCTGAATAATACCTTTTTTTTTTTTGACAAATTGGGAATTTGTAGTAATTCATTAAAGAGAATCTACATACATATCTGAAATGAAAATGGAATAATTTTTCACCACCGGTGGATCGTTTGCCTAAGGGTGTCCCTGGGATAAAAAGAATTATATTAAAAAAACTTATTTTGAATTAGAATCGTTTTGAATAAATGAGATACAGAATAGAAATAGAAGACAGATTTTATATAGGAAAACAGACTTTAAGAAATTTAAGTAGGAAAAAAAGATGCTAAAAGTAAAGCATACTTGATATAAAGAAAAAAAAAACAAAAGAAAAAGTATTGTGATACGAAAAGCAGAATAGAAATCAATCACAGACATTAAAAAGAGAAACAGAATGGGAATAAGAGAAGCAATATTGAAAGAAAAATACATAATGAACTTTGGAAAAAGTCTGAAATAGAATAACAACTTCGTAACAATAAAACAGACCAAAGAAATAGATCAGAGCAAAATACAAATGTACAGTATACTATAAGTTCACGAACTGTAGTAATTTACCATTCAAGTGAACTTTATTTTAGATTTGAACTTCTGTACAGCGTTAGCGTGTTGCATTTTACCTTGCTACTTTTCTTGGACACTGGCATATGAAAAAGTGTTCAGAGGCCTAAAATCTACACCAAAGTTAAACAATTCACCTTTCAAAAGCTTCTTTCCTCTTAAAGTTACATTCTTCTCTCCCAGTGGTATGCCAAGACTGGAATATTATTATTATTATTATTATTATTATTATTATTATTATTATTATTATTATTATTATTATTATTATTATTATTATTATTATTATTATTAGGTGAGCTACAACCCTAGTTGGAAAAGCAGGATGCTATGAGCCCAAGGGCTGCAACAGGGAAAAATAGCCCAGTGGGGAAAGGAAATGAGAAAATAGATAAACTACAAGAAAAGTAATAAAAAGTTAAAATAAAACATTTTAAGAATAGTATTAACATTGAAATAAATATTTCATATATAAACTATAAAACCTTGAAAAAAAAAAGCGGAAGAGAAATAAGATAGAATAGTGTGCCAGAGTGTACCCACAAGCAAAGGAACTCTAACAAAAGGCAGTGGAAGACCATGGTACAGATACTATGGTCTTCCACTGCCCAAGACTAGAGAACAAAGGTTTGATTCTGGAGTGTCCTTCTTCTAGAAGAGCTGCTTACCATAACTAGAGTCTCTTCACTTCTAACCAAGAGGAAGGTAGCCACTGAACGATTACAATGCAGTAGTTAACCCTTACAGCAAAGAAGAATTGTTTGACAATCTCAGTGTTCTCAGGTGTAGTGTTCTCAGGTGTATGAGGACAGAAGAGAATGCGCAAAAAAACATGCCATTATTCTCTAGTCTTGGGTAGTGCCGTAGCCTCTGTACCATGGTCTTCCACTGACTTTGGATAGAGTTCTCTTGCTTGAGAGTACACTTAGGCACACTATTCTATCATATTTCTCTCTCTTGTTTTTAAAGTTTTCATAGTTTATATTTGAAAGATTTATCATAATTGTTAATTACTTCTCTTGTAGTTTATTTCCTTTCCTCTCTGGGCTATTTCCCTTGTTGGAGCTCTTGGGTATATACCATCCTGCTTTTCAAGGTAGGGTTGTAGCTTTAGAAAGTAATAATAATAATAATAATAATAATAATAATAATAATAATAATAATAATAATATTGTGTAGGCAAAGGAAAAATGAGGCATAACCAGAGAGAGTGATCCAATGTAGTACTGTCTGGCTAGTCAAAGGCAGGGTTAAAATAATTCTTTTAACCCTGGTCAAAGGACCCCATAACTCTCTAGCGCGGTAGTGTCCCTTGTACAGTATAAGCTATTTCATCATATTTCCCACATGGCTGATCTGCCTGAGGATCCTTCCCTCTAGAAGTTACATCTCTCTCATGGGTTTGCAGCTGGTTAAGATGGCCATATCTGCTAGAATTATAGTGAAATTTTTCACATGACTTTCTACGTAATTTTGCTTGCAAAACGAATAAACAAATTAACTGAACAAACAAAGTATACTGACCATATCTTGTTAAAGATATTCAGATTCTGGAATTATGTCTGCGTGGTAACACAGATTAACAATTTCTGGTTACATATACTTCCTTTTTCATGGTTTTAATAGTGTTCTTTATAGGTTCTTATTGGAGAGTAATCCCATTTTTTTTTAATTGGTTAGGGCATATTTTGCCCTCTCAATGTAAGGCCATTTCTTTGTCCTCTCTAGATAAGTATAAGGCATATTTATTATTATTATTATTATTATTATTATTATTATTATTATTATTATTATTATTATTATTATCACTTGCTAAGCTACAACCCTAGTTGGAAAAGCAGGATGCTATAAGCCCAAAGGCTCCAACAAGGAAAATAGCCAAGTGAGGAAAGGAAAGGAGGAAAAAATAAAACCCTTTAAGAACAGTAACAACATTCAAATAAATATTTCATATATAAACTATAAAAAAAGGAAGAGAAATAAGATGGAATAGTGTGCCTGAGTGTACCCTCAAGCAAGAGAACTCTACCCCAAGACAGTAGAAGACCCTAGTACAGAGGCTATGGCACTTCCCAAGACTATAGAACAATGATTTGATTTAGGAGTGCCCAGAGCTGCTTACCATGGCTTATGAGTCTCTTCTAACCTTACCAAGAGGAAAGTAGCCACTGAACAATTACAGTAGCCTACAGTAATTAACTCCTTGAGCAAAGAAGAGTTGTTTGGTAATCTGTGTTATCAGATGCATGGGGACATAGGAAAATATGTAAAGAATAGGCCAGATTATGCGGTGTATGTATCTGAAAAAGGAAAATGAACTGCGCTACCAAGATAGAGTATATTCCTAGAATTCTAATCTAAAAGCATAATGAAACTTCCTTTGATGATAGGATGCTTCTAGCTGTCCTTAGATAAATATACGTTTAGGCATTTCAAAATATTGCCCGTTCCTAGATAAGGAACTTTGTTTTAAGTTTCATAATTAGCCCTGTGGTAGGGGTGTAAGAATACTACCACTGCACGTCCCGCATGTCGTCGTAAGTAACCAAAAGGACAGCTGCTGCCTTGCAGTCTTTCATTTTAGCAAAATGCTAGGCCTGCTGCCAATGACTGTGGAAATATTAATGCCTTGCAATTGGAATATTTAGTCAAAGGCTACGCCCACCGCCAATAACTACTGATGATGACTGCAAGGGCACGCAATCATGCCGGATGCAGCAACCAACCCCTTAATGTAGGGATAACAGTGGGAAAGAAAGTTTTATGGTCCAAAATATAGACTTATTTAGCTCCCTCCAAGATAGGGGTATTATTACTTTACTCCCCCGCCCCCCAAAAATGATCATATTTAGTACTCCCCAAGATAAGGTCATATTCAGCAATCCAAAGATATGGTCAAATGAAACCCTCGCTTAGATTACGATATATTCAGCCCTCCATGAGATAAGATTGTATTTAGCTCTCCCTATGGTAAGGTCCAGTTTAGCCCACAATTTTGATAAGGACACATTAGCCCTTCCACAGATAAGACCATATTCAGTACTCTCTATGAGAAGGTCATATCTATCCATTACCATGATCAGGTCATAATTAACCCTCCTCAAGATAAGGAAAAGTACTTTGGGCAAAACCTAAGATAAGGTCATACTTGACCCTCCCATATTCAATACAACTTTGATATTGAAATATTTAGCCCTCCCCATGATTATGATTAAGTCATATTCACTCCTCTTCAAAAGAAGGCTTTCCTTAGCATTCCCAAGATAACAACAACAATGATAAAGACATATTCAGTCCTCCTCAAAACAAAGTCACTCTAAGCCATCCAAAAGGTAAGGCCCTTTTTAGCCCTCCCAAGATCATGAATTATTCAACCCTCCCTAAGATAAGTTAATTTTTTTCTTTCATAGATAAGGTCATCTAACCCTTCTTAAGATGAATATATAAGATTATTTTTACCGTTATCCCAATTAATAACATATTTAGTCCTCCTCACGATAAGGATTATATAGTCCTTTTTATAAGGTCATATTTAGTCCTACCAAGGACAGCTATTAAGCCCTCTCAAGATAGAACCAAAGCAAAGGCAACATTTATAAGACATATTTAACCATCCCCAAGATATGGTAAATTTTTATCCTTTCCCATGATAAATTCATACTCAGTTCTCCCCAACCTAAGGATAATATAGACTAGTATAGGACAAATTTAGCATATCTCAAGATGAGGGTATATGTTAATGTTACTGGAGTGTAACTGGAGTCCTATCAATGTAATTATTAATGTTAATGGAGTCCTATCAAATGAATTTCCAGTGAACAGTGGAGTACTACAATGGAATGTGTTGTCCACTATGTTGATTATCCTCCTCATGGATTTTGTAATGCATAAAACAGTTGAGGATGGTGGAGAAGGATTGGACTGGATTGGTAACAGGAAATTAGTATGCTGATGACGCTGTCCTTATTAGCAGAGCACAACAGGACCTGCAAAGATTGTCTACCAGATTGCATGAAATATCAGATGAATTTGGGCGGCTTGAGATAAATAGAAGAACGACAGAGATGATGAGAACGGAATATGAAGTGGAAGATGAAATATCATTGGAAGGAGAAAGGATTAATGAGGTGGAATCATTTAAATATTTAGGAACTATGATCTCTAGTACAGGATCTTTAGAATTTGAGTTTAATGAAAGATTGAAAAAGCAAGTCAGACAATGGCTAGGTTAAGTAAAATTTGGAAATCAAGTCGCCTGAAATTACATATAGAAGTTAGGGTATATATCAGGTTAGTGAGATCAGTTTTACTGTATGGACATGACTCGTGGTATGACAATGAAACAATATTCTCTCAGAAGAATATTGGAAGTTAAATGGCCGGACAGGATTTGAAACAAACCTATAAGAGATATTACTCGAGTGCCATACGTGGATGAGATCATGGTGAGGGGTAGATGGAGATGGTTTGGGCATGCTCTTTGCACTCCCCAAGAGAGATTAGTTCACCAAACTTTCAACTGGGCTCCACAAGCCACTAGAAGAATCTAAAGGCCCAGGGGTACATGGCTGAGGATTATGAAGCATTCAGTAGGAGATGATGAATGGAGAATTATTGATTTAAAAGATCAAGATAGAGTCGACTGGCGAAATCTAACCGAGGCCCTTTGCGTCAATAGGCGTAGGAGGAGATGATGATGAAAATAGGACAAATTTATCATTTCCCAAGATGAGGGTAGATGTTACCTGGCCAAAAATAAAGCTGTATTTGAGCCCGTCTACAATATCCTTGCATAAAGTAGCACCGTAATGAGCGTTATTTCCTTTATCAAAAATGTTTTTTTAACTCCTATTGTAACTTCCGATTATAAGGAAGTATCCTATTTTTGGTGATGAGACAGAAACCTGCCTCATACTGCCTACTATTTGAAGCAAAAGCCCATGTTGGCATATGCTTAAAGTGAACTAAGTAACAGCATATGAAATTTCAAATAAACATCTTCCTCGTAAGATAAAATTGATGCTAATGGATTTTTTTTACGTCGTTAAAAACTAATCTCTATCTTGTTACTAACTTTTATATAGTTGCTAACCTGCATGCAGTTATTTGCTGCATATTGTAACTTACAGTATCGTACAGTCATACTGTATAATGCATCACACAATCAGGAATATCAAATTTGTTTATTACAACTGATCTGATAATTTCAAAATTAACTTGAGTTTCATGATAATTTTGTATCTTACAAATAATTTTCATCCTACAACTGATGTATCTTTTGTTATCAACTTGCATAATACAACCTTCGTCTCACAATTTATTTGCATCTTACACCAGTTTGAATCTTACATCTTGTGCGAACCTTGTTCTTAACATAGCCTACTCCTCTTATTTTATTGCTAGAGAATGTCTCATTTACCATTATCTTGAAACTAAGACATATACTAACTTACATTTTACAATTAACCAGCATATTATCTCTTTTCAGCTTAAAACCAACATTCATCTTAACTCTAACCAGCATTTTACTATCATGTAACTTACAAGTAATCATCTTACAAAATTGGATCTTACTATTACCTGGGACTTAGTTTCAAATAATGTGCACCTTACAACAAGCAACTTAATAATAAAAACTATGTTAATATAACCTGAATCTTACAAGCTTATCCTTCAATAATTATCTTACAACTGGTGTTCTTACAGCTAACTTGCATTCAAGGCTCATCTTAAAAAAGTATCTTAGCAAGTAACTTTTATGTTAATTAACAGATAGAGAACTTACATCTAACATAAGATATTTCCTCTTTAAACAAACACTCATTCTTAAAATGAACTTACCTTACCTACACCTAACACTTAAACTGCAAATGACATCTAACGTCAAACATTCCAGACCTAATTGTTTGCTATTTATTGAGTCTCTTGAATGGAAG
>NC_090747.1:68300336-68305336 GCF_036898095.1 Palaemon carinicauda
GGTGACTTTGTCGGAGATCTACCAGTTCATCATGGATCTCTTCCCTTACTATCGCCAGAACCAGCAGCGCTGGCAGAACTCTATACGCCATTCTCTGTCCTTCAACGACTGCTTCGTCAAAATCCCCCGCACCCCGGACAAGCCTGGCAAGGGATCCTTTTGGTCCCTCCATCCCGATTCGGGGAACATGTTCGAAAACGGCTGTTACCTTCGCCGCCAGAAGCGCTTTAAGTGCGAGAAGAAGGACAACGTCAGGTCGTCTAAGTCCTCCTCCGGGCAGCACCAGAGTCCAGTTTTAGCTACGAAGCAAGAGAGCAACGACGAGGGCGACACCAAGGTAGACACGGCGTCGATGGCCTCCCCCGGACATCCAGCCCACGTGGGACACAACAGTCATCATCCGGGACACCCTGTGAATCCAGCAGCACAGCAGCAGGGTCAGCAACCCCCGAGTGACCCCGTCTCGGGCATGACCCAGCTCCTAGAAGCTGCCACCAAGTTAGAACCTCCTGAGGCCGGATACCAGATGCCCCCACCACCACCGGTCAGCGTCGCAGACAAATACAGCGCCGAACAGCAACAGCAGCAGCAACAACAGCAACAGCAGGCGTCGCAGGAACAGCAACATCACCAGGCCGCCCATTTAGGTACCCCCACCGCCCACGATCTCCACGCAGCGCCGCCCCTCCATCCGTCCCTCCTGAAGGACTATACCGCTTCAGCGTACCTCAAGGATTACTCCAACGGTCATTTGAAGGATTACGGGGGATATCTGAAGGACTACGGCGGTCACCTTAAGGAGTACGACCACCTGAAGAACTACCCGGCTCCGGCACATCCCTTCAGCATCACCTCCATCATCGCCGCCGAAAACAAGGACTACGGAGGGTACCTGAGTCCGTTGCCGCCCGCGTCCACGGCAGCGCCCTCGCACCACGGCATGGCCACAGACCACGGAGGCTACTATCCGCCCCCTCTCTACCACCACACCACCACGTCTCTCTGATGTGGGCGTGGGGCGGCTCTACTCCCTCATCATCACCTCGCCCACCACCACAACCCAAATCTTGTAAATACGGTGTGAATGTCTTTCCTTTTTTTCTGTATTCGGTAGGTTGTTAAGTCGTAAGAGATCTGAGAAACTAAAAAAAAATTATGAAAAACACTTATTTCAATTTTAACAGATCAGAAATAGGAGGAAGAGGAGTTTTTTCTTAAGGGTTTATTTTGTATGGAGTGTTGAGGTTTCGCTTATCTGAGCTCTGCCCAAGTCGTCCTTGTATACAATAAGCTTTCAGAATCTTATACATGTTTCAAGCTTTCCTCATTTCATTATACACAAGCTGATTTAGTTATAACTTATATATTGATATTGACAAAACTATGCGAATAGTAGCTAGAATTTTCAATCCCTGTATTTTCTCTTGCAATTTGGCTGAAATATTATCAGCCGACAAAGGTTTCTACGACCTATCTTTTCGTTTTATCTTGTCGTATCATCAGTTGGTGTTAAATACTCTAAATTGAGCGGTTTTGATTACGGCTTGTCACTGTTCAGATAAGCTTTATCTCCTAAGCCGACGAAGAGCTTCTTAATCAAGTCAGAAAACAAAAGAAAAAAAAAAAGAAATGTAAAATTCCATTATGAAAAATCAAATATATTTTCGAAATTGTGTGATTTGGATACATCATCGCGTCTGGAGTCAAGAATCTTTTCGAAATTTCTGAAATGATTTCCCGTCACTAAGTTTGTCTAAATTTGTGGTTTCACCCAGAGGTAAAGACAAATTCAGCTGAAATGCCAATCGACAGTCTCTCTTGAGTATCCTCTTGCTTTGAGTTATAATTAAAGGTGTTGCTTTACGTATGTTAATTATTTTTGTCATACGCGATGATGATCTAAAGGTTGAAACCCAAGGGGGATTCTAACTGCCATGTAAAAACAGGAACGGATTATATATATATATATATATATATATATATATATATATATATATATATATATATATATATATATATGTGTATGTATGTATGTATGTATATACATATACCTCACGTAAGATTCATATTTATAAAGTAAGGTTTACTTGTATACGAAGGTTATTTTGTTCCAATTCGAGAACAAAGAATTGAAGATCTTATTGTGAATATAATTATAGACCTGATACCAAAAAGAATGTTAGATCTGACATGTAATCTCTAAATATATACCTTCCCTTGGGTTTCAAGTAACCAAGAGGCAGTAGCTCGTAAGAAAGATCTTGTCGGATAGTTGAAGACTGCGCGTTAGGATGTTTTCATACAAATAAATAGGTTGTAAATTAAAGTAAAGTAAAATCAAAGAATAACATTTATTAGGGGATATTTGATTTGACTATGATATCTACTATCAAATGGTGTATCGCTCTTCCTTGCAATATATGCACCTTACAAGTGAGTCATCTAATGCTATTTGGAAACAGTTGGTTGCATGTTGCAATGGCGCAGGGGCCATATCCGAAAAGATCCTTCCCCATCCCAATCCATCTTGAAGCCTCGGTTCCACACTCCAGCCAGAAAGCTCTAAAAGGGCACCTTTCTTTCTTTCTTTCTTTTATAAGCTATTGAATTAAATTAAAAAGGTCCTACTGTGATAATGCCATACGTTTAGAGTGTTCTGCAGCTTAAAATAATAATAATAATAATGTGTTTCTCTGGGAAAACGAACAATCATTTGACGAAATTTAATTATGGTTAGAAATATGCGTAATCGCCTTGAGCTATTTTCCATATCATTTGAGTTAGGTATTGAATAAGGTATAATTAGGTATTGTGAAATTCTTTTGATTTATGAAGACGAAAGGATTAATCCGTTACGAACTTAATGAATATATCCATTAACATGTAGGTGTTTTGTATAAATGCAAAATTTCATGTTTACATTCACATAAATCCAGTGTGAATATCTATATATATATATATATATATATATATATATATATATATATATATATATATATATATATATATATATATATATATATATTTATATATATATATATATGAACTCTCTCTCTTTCTCTCTCTCGCTCATAGATTTTAGGGCGTCCAAAACTCGTCCTTGTTAGGAGCGGATGTCCTTCGTCAGATTTTATTTGAGTCCTAATTTATAAATGGAGTTTCTATCTATGATGAAATTTTTTTAATTTTTAATCAGTTTCTCTTATTTGTATGAGAAGTTTGCCAATTTTTTTATGCTATTATTACTTGAGAAAACATTTATTGAAAATCTGATTGAATTTTAACTCTGCTTGTATTATCATGATAAAACAGTCTGGTGATAATACTACTAATGATAAAAATAATAATAAAATAATGATAATACTAATGATGATAATAATAATATTAATAGTAATAATAACAATTATTATTATTATTATTATTATTATTATTATTATTATTATTATTATTATTATTACACGTTTGTCTTCTATTTACGCTAAACTATTAACATCATTTGGATCTAAAATGAGTTGTGACTTACAGCTGTTCACAAATGTACACACACACACACACACACATATATATATATTTATATATATATATATATATATATATATATATATATATATATATATATATATATATATATATGTATATATATATATCTGTTATCTTCTCGAACACTTCAAAGTATTTCATATGTTAGAGGTTTTGTTAACTTGTATTTACATTAGTATTACATGTAAGGGCTTTGTGCTGGCGGCACACTAAAATCATATATATGTATATGCGTAAAAATTCAGACTAGTCCCTTTTACCGCACATACACATACGCCGACTGTTCGCGTGCGGTCTATCAGTTGCCTTTGCATAATTCCCTCTTATCGCTTATAACATCCCTCGGCACCAATCGTGATAAGTTATTTGATAAGCGGACTGGATAGCAGTTATATATATATATATATATATATATATATATATATATATATATATATATATATATATATATATATATATATATGTACAATATAGATTGTCTTAACTTGAACCATAAAAATAAACAGGGTAACATAGGTAATTTTCGTTTTGATGTGTTTACAGTAGGCCTACTTACACAAAGTGTCCGTGTGTGCACACAAGTTATAATGTGTCCAAATATGCATCAAAATACCAAATTGCCTTTCTCTATCCATAGCACATTTATGAAAGATAAGGACATTTATCTTTGAAAATAGTATCTGAAGTTTGAATAAAGGCGACATGTCCTTATACGTTAAATACGGTAATGTTTCCTTTAATCCAAATGTTTATATTTCTGAAGTATGCAGTTTCTTTTACGTTCAGGGTCATACTCATAATATGGCTGATAATGTTAATCATGCATTTTGATATGACATTTAAAGATATTGCCTGTCATTATGATTATGGAATTATAACACTAAAAGAAAGAGATATTAAGGCCCGCGTCTTATCTAAAAGTTCAAGGATCAAAATTATGGTATTATGGTTCGATTATATTATGTCGAATAAGGTTGTTAAAATCTTGATAGAAACAAAGTTAGACTTGGAATAACGATTATAATTATAATAATCAGTATCCTTTTAATGTACTAATACTATTGTAATTGCTCTCTCATTTCTAAACAAAGTACATATCATCTTTATTGAAAAAGCCAATGAAGACTTTGTGTGAACGCCAGAAGAATATGCTATCACACTCCAATTATCAAAAGTGAATTCCTAATTTTGTAATCGACAAACTTATCTTTTGTAAAGGTACTTCGAATTTGTGAGACGGTATTCGTTCATTTTAAATCTCAGCAAAGCTTCTTCATTATAAAAGCTGTTTCTTTCGTATAATGTATTCATTAGTTCTCGGTTTCTTTACAGACATTTTATACTGTTAAGTTTTCAGTAAAAACATGTTCATGTTTTTTTCAAGATAATTATTTCTTCAACACTTGAAAACTGCCGATGTTATTTGTTTTAAAATCCAAAAGATGTTTTATAGAAATAGA
>NC_090747.1:68307836-68310336 GCF_036898095.1 Palaemon carinicauda
GTGAATATTTGGGTCCAAGTTTAGCTAATTTTTTTAATCAAACGGGAACACGAGTTTTGAAGTAATTGCTGCATGAATGAGGGTTTTGAGTCAGTACAGGTATATTGTACAATTTCATTTTAAAGAAGAGAAAGCATTTAAATATTATTAACCCACCCTAAAAAAAAGTTAAAAAAAAAAATATCCTTCAGCTCCCCTCAGCCCTGCCAGACAAGTAATCCCCCCCCCCACCTTCGCCTTTCCAAAGCATTGTGTAATTGATAGTAAATATCATAGTGTTTTAATCTATGATATTTAGTATGATCTGTTATTATTTCCATATTTCCCCCTTTTAGTGTAAGTGGTGACCATGTGCAATTTTTTTTCTTTTTTTGCTTTCGAGAGAGGAAAATGGAAAACATGAAAGTGGCACAGTGAAAGAAAAGAGAAAATAAATTTGTATAAGTTAAGAGAAGGAACGTTTAATGTTTTTATTATGTTTTTGTAACATAGCTTAAAATATGTAAAGCAAATAGGTAAACAGGTGAAAAGTTGAAAATATGAATAAATTGGGTAAAATTGTGTGAACTCATGAAAATATGAGGGGGAAAGCACGCGTTCTTTCAGCACTGTTTTTAATGATAATGTAATTGGCTTTCGCAGGAGACGCTGTTCTTGACAAACAAATATTGTTCCCCTGGCGAAAGCGGATATATACTGTACAGTAGGTGTGTGCTACGGAGGCCGTGTACTACAACTTGAAGTGAGCGCTATTGGGAGTAATGTGGATGATGTGTAAATAACGAAATAATAAACAATTTATAGAAAATGTTAGTGAAATACCTTCCCTATGTACTCACTCACGAATCCTCTCTACAAATTGTTGATAAAGACAAGTGATTTATTTAGTATTTCTTTGATATTGATATATGCATTTTTTGTTTCCTGTCCGGTGACAGTGAAGGAGTGTTCGAAACTAGAAAAGATGGACATTCAGAAGTTGATTTAAAAATACGAGAAAAGTGGAAGTAGCCGAAACGAGACAGAAAATCGAAATAAAATTCGCCGTAGAGGCCTCACATCCCCCTCCCCCCTCCCCCCGTGTATTCAATGTCGTTGTAGCCGTGGCAAAGATGTGAATGTGTGTAGTTGTACATATTATACTCATAGCAAATATATCACTCCTTGATACCTTTTATTTTTGTATGTAACCCTCTCCTGTTATTATTATTATTATTATTATTATTATTATTATTATTATTATTATACCTGTGGCTTGACACTGTTTACCATTCCTATCCCCCCAAACCTCTCTACTGTATTATAGTACCACGGAAGTTGAGGATTATAACTATAGAGGCTCATTTGATTTTTTTTTATGTTTGGAATCTCATTTGATGCAAGTTGAGAAATGGAAAACTTAGCTGCCCTATAATCATCCCTCAGGCCTTTTATTTTATTTGATCCATAATTTTCTAATTTCGCTGCAGTCTTTGTTGCAATAGTCTTAAAACTATTAAGTGTTTATTGCCCAGGTCCGACTGTGGAATCTAGTGACGCATTTGATTCTAACCTCAGTGCGGCGATATGATCACTTTACGTCCAACATTTGTACATAAAAAAGCAGATGAATGATAGGAAGAAAGAGATACAGTTCCCTTTCATGTATAATCTATGGGTAGGCGCCTCTTTAAACAAGATGGCTCTTCCCCAAGGATAACGGAGTGGCCACTAGCCATCAAAATCATCCACATTCATCATCGTCATTTTCATCGCTACTTGGTCCTTGGATTGCCAAAATCACGTGTCCTCGATTTTATTTACTGGCCGGGGAAGGGAGTGGGCAGGGAGGTCAAAGGTCAGTCTCCTTATATCTACTGTCTTTGCCTTTATCCAATAGAACAGTTATTTCACTCACCCATTCCTTCAGAACCTTTCCTCATGCAGACATAACCTTACAATTCATGGTCAGTCACTCAGTAACACAACCCTCGATTTTTAATGATAAGTTGGCAGCTTCTTTTGTATATAAAGGGCTATTTTCTGAAGCATTTGTCATCCAGGGTTTTCTTGATAAGTAGTATTTGTTATTTGTCAATGCCATTTTAACATATCTCATTCACCCACTATTTCTTCCTATCCAACAATGTGCAATAGCGAAAATCTTAGTCATGTGTTTAAATTCAAAGTTATCACAGTCCTTTCCTTCCCATTTTCATTGTATCGTAAACCTCATATATATACTATCAATGCTAATACATTCCATTCATCTACCTTCGTTTTATCAAAGAACATAATTCATATCATAATTTCGCATATCTTTCATAACACGAGACGAAGGAATGGTTTCTTTTTCCAACCCTACTTTTGAACCATGAGGCTAAAATCTCCCCCTCTCTCTCTGTATGTGTATTCCCTCTTGTCAATCACCCTTTCATTTTCCCCCTTCCCCCTTTCCCTCCCCTGTTTTTTCCCATGAAAGGATGGCTGGTGGCTCCCCTGTTAACCTTCCAGAGAGAGC
>NC_090747.1:68312836-68340336 GCF_036898095.1 Palaemon carinicauda
ATTGTCATACCATGACTTATGTCCATAGAATAACACCGATCTCACTAAACTGATATATAGTCTGATTTTTAGATGTAATTTCAGGCGATTTGATTTCCAAATTTTACTTAACCTGGCCATTGTTTGATTGTATTTTTCAATTTTTCAGTAAACTAATTTTAAAAACCATGTATTGGAGATCATGGTTGTTAAATAATTAAATGATTCTACCTCATTAATCCTTTTTCCTTCCAATGATATTTCATCTTCCATTGCATACTCCGTTCTCAACATCTCTGTTTTTCTTCTATTTATCTTCAGCCCAACCTTGTATGATATTTCTTGCATTCTGGTAAGCAAGCATTGCAAATCCTGTGGTGTTTTGCTAACAAGGACAGCATCATCAGTATACTCTAGGTCTACTAAATACCTATCACCAATCCAGTCGAATCCTTCTCCACCAACTCTGACTATTCTACGCATTACAAAATCCATGAGGAGGATAAACAATATAGGTGAAAACACATTCCCTTGGAGTACTCTGCTGTCCACTAGAAAGTCATTTGATAAGACTCCATTAATTTTAACTTTGCACTTGCTATGCTCATGAACAGACTCAATCAAATTTACATATTTAAGAGGAATTCCATAATAACGCAGGACTCTCCACAAAATTGGCTGGTGCACACTATCAAAGGCTTTTTCACAGTCCACAAATGCCATCAAAGGGGGATTTCTGTATTCTACGCATTGCTGTACAACATGTCTCAAAATGAAAATTTGTTCAGTGGAACTTCTGCATTTCTAAATCCTGCTTGTTCATCTCTCAGCTTTCCATCAATCTTTCTCTCCAGTCTCTTTAGAATAAGCATACTACAAATTTTCATAACAACTGACGTTAGTGTTATGCCTCTGTAATTATTGCAATCAGTCAGGTCTTCTTTTTTTCCTGTTTTCACCAACACTCCTAACTCCCATTCATCAGGTTTTGCCTCTTCATGCAACATTGCACAAAATAATCTTGTAAGTAGTGTGAGTCACTTCATTTTCGGCCAGTATTATCTCGGCAGTTATTCCATCGTATCCCGGGGCTTTCCTTCTCTAGTTTTTTTAGGATAGCTTCGACTTCAAACACATTGAAATCATTCATGGGCACATCAAGGTCTTCATCAGCTTCAGGTATATCAATGAAATATATATATATATATATATATATATATATATACATATATATATATATATATATATATATATACATATATAAGAAATAAAAACCTGCCGAATAGAATAATATTAAAATCATTACTTTTCTTCCGGTTTGCATCCCAACTCAAAGGAATTTATGTCTCCATGGTACGAAATGCACAACGTCTGAACTGACGGACAATGTAGAATGTTATGGAATGTATGTTGCATAATTTAGTTTTTATTTGAAACTATGTATTTCATCATGATTTGTTTTCATGTAGAAGGTATTTGTAGTATAATAAAGCACCAAGTAAATTCATTTATTTCGTTTTCAGTGTTGAGGAAAATCTTAAATATATCACATACTTATGGATCCATAAAGAAATGATTTACTATCCCATTCAGTCTCTCTCACACACATAGTGTGCATACACAGTTTAGGACTCCATTTAACGTAAACCATATTGAATTCATTTATTCACTCACTATCACCACCATCATCATCATCATAATCATACTGCGCTTGCTTTCTTCATATCTTTACGAATGCATCTTCCTGCCGCCATAGTAAACGTCTTCCGTTCTTTCCTACAGCAAGTTTAGTTGAGATCGAGTGAGCCTTTATTCACTGTAGCTGGAAAGTCTGGAAACATGATTCCACATTCATTCCCTAATAGCCATCATCTTTCTATTTCCAGATCGCGTGTGCAACCCTGTTTTTCCCTTCTTCTTCTTCTTCTTTTCCAAGCTCGTCGCTCAAAAGCCATAAAAATTATCAATAAAAAACCCGACATAAAAATTCCCCCTTTAAAGAGTGAATTTCAATTGGTCGGACGACCACCGCCCACCAATCACGGAGCTTCCAATGACTATACATGGCCGAGCGCGTCAGCCAGGCTATGCTAGAAGTTCTCGTCCGATCTCTCGCACAGTGTCACGTGACACTGGCGACAGCTTCGATGGCCACAGTGCGTTTGCAGCCATCAGCGATAGTGACGCTTTGCGTAACGCAATCGCACGGCGTGATCCCTGATTGGTTGGTTGGTCGGGGGAAAGTGCCAATCCAATCGCGTGTCATTGCATTACTAATCAACATTTTGCAACAGCAAGTGCTCAGGGTAGGTAGGACCAGCCAGAGCCAAGCATCCATTTGGGAACAAGGCCATCATACAAAACTAGCAGGATCCATCGGGTTATCGGCGCATCCATCATAGTTTTATTGCTGGGCTGTTTGCCCTATGTGAAGAGGCCAGACGCAACTATTACAAAATTTCATGCTGATCATACAACCCTCCTCTGCCCCCAAGCCCACCCCCCACCCCCACACACACATGCGCCTACCCTCTCCCCTTACCTTACCTTACCTCGCAGCAATTCCATCAATTCTTCTCTTATTTCCATGAACAAAGTCGAAAACAGATTTTCCCCTTTTCTAATCATTAAAACGGGCCACCATATGAAATAGGGTTTGCTCTCTTTTCCGAATTTCGTTATATTACATTTTCCATCATTAATTTTAGTGAACGGATCTTCAGGCCGGAATAGGAAAATATCTAAATGCAATAAGTGAACCTTTATAAATGTAATGATCAGCAATGTATCTGCGTGTTTCGTTAAATTATATACATAAAAAAAATACTTTCTCGAAAGTAATCTTACGAAATACTAGGGTGGAGTTAATTGTAAAAAGAGTAATTACACACATTAATTCCAATTGTTATTAAATCAAAAGCTCTATTGTGGCAAAAGTTCTGAATCTTTATTTATTCAAATCTTATTGACACTGAATCTTTGTTAGCTTTTGATTCCTAAATATTTATTAAATAGAAAATCTCTCTCTCTCTCTCTCTCTCTCTCTCTCTCTCTCTCTCTCTATATATATATATATATATATATATATATATATGGGTATGTGTTTATTTACATACTGTCTATATAGTATATATTTATTAAATAGATAATCTCTCTCTCTCTTTATATATATATATATATATATATGTGTGTGTGTGTGTGAGTGTGAGACTTTGTGCGTGTGTATGTTTATTTACATTTTGTCTATATAGCAGAGGGATTCCAGAGAAAAACAACACACCAGTCACTGCCCATCCATATTATAACAGCAGCACAATTAATTGCTTCATACATCTGCTTAAAAAACTCATCAATAGCTGCTCACTCTATCTTACACTCACCCTTGCACTTTATGGATATCAATGCCTTCCTTTGCAATACGTCTTTTACAATCTCTATCAAACTATTTTAAGAACCCTTTTCTGCTCATACCTTTACCGCTAAATTATATTTTCTTGCCACTAACCTAAGTCGTTGACTCTCTTCACAAGACGGAACCACTTCTGAATACAGTGATCCATTCTTTCACATATGCTGAGCTTTTCACCTCTACATATCTGAATGTTTTTAAACTTAATCAATTTTTCTCATAGCTCATTTATTACCGGATATTTCGCACAATTGAATCAACTATTTTACTTTCATTGTCATTCAACATTCCTAAATTGCTTTCCACTATGGATGGCTTCCACTGTCAAAGTTATCTTTCTACCTTTCTTGCATCTCCTATGCTAAGCATAATTCTTCTTTCTGCTTACTATAAGCATCCATTATATTTACTCCCATTTGCTTTTATGAATCAACCACATTAATTCGTCCCAAATCCTTACGAACATCATTTCTTCCACCACCCTGGACTCCTTACTCTTGATCACATTTACTTTAAAATTTTCAAACTTTTTTATCAACTACTTAGTTCATATTCCTTTCACAATATCCTGTATATATTGTCCTTTCATGAATTCATCTATAAAGTTGGTGGATAGACAGCCATAAGGACATAACACACTTTGCCCCATATTCACTTTTGCACATAACAACATTTCCTAACATTTTCAACACCTTCCACATTGCTTTGCTCTACATTCTATCACAAGCTTTCTCTAGCATCATATAGGATCCATAATTCTTTTTCCTTTTTCTCTTAAAACGTTCCGCATAATCCATGAAAAACACTTGCTCCATATACCCTTTCCCTATCAGTCCCTCTACCACCTGATTTATTATCTCAACCAAGATCCTACCTTGTTATACCAAGTAGCATTATTCCTTTATAAGTCTTACAGGGACCTTTAAACAGCGAAATAATTATTCCTTTTTTTTCTTTATTCAGAAATACCTTACAAATTCTGATCAGCCATTTAATCAAATATCCCCATAATATATATATATATATATATATATATATATATATATGTGTGTATATATGGGATTGCTATGACTGCACCTTTTCCTTCCCCTTAGCTTCAATGCTGCTCCAGCGCCTACAAAGGCCATCTCAATATCATCGTTCAACTCTACTGTAGATGTTCATTTCTTTTTCAAGCCACATCGCCCATCAAGTCACGATCACCGACCACACCCAACGCCTTCGATGACGAATAACGGGTGTAAAAAAAGGGGTGAGAACCTTTTGACTGGCCCTATCCCCAAGTATTATATATCACGTACGGAACACCAAGACCAGTACGATCAATATATCTACTGAATGTAATGATCGAATCCTATTTATGAGTCGCAGGTTCACATTATCCGATCACAATGTGTATGCTAGGGAACATTGTCATGGAATCTAAGGTAAAGGATAATTTTAGGTACGTTAGGAGCAGATAAAAGTTTGGAGTATTGGCGTATGTCACTACCAGTGTTAAGAGAGAGAAAGTGAGAGAAAGTATATGTCTAACTATTGCTTTAGTGACAATCATCAGATGATATTGAATAGTTATTTAATTTCTTATGATATATTTAATGATGAGATGACACACACACACTTATATATATATACACACATACACACACATGTATATATATATATATATATATATATATGTATATATATATACAGTATATATATACATATATTTATATATATGCATACATATTTAGAGAGAGAGAGAGAGAGAGAGAGAGAGAGAGAGAGAGAGAGAGAGAGACAATCAGGGTGTCATAATTGAACACATATATATTACTAATACAATAACTTTGCCAAGAAATAATCGTCATCAGTACCTCTGATGTTCGAAAAGAATCAAAACATGAGTAACCAATCACAAACAAGGATCTGAAAAAGCACTAAGATTGCAGGTATAAGTACTGTTATCATAATTCAATATCGTATAAAAGGGATTCCACATAACCGACAAATAGTTCATATGACCAATTCAGATGGAAAGATATGGGATTTTTTTTTCTAATTACTGGCGCAAGGAGGAAAATGATTTGATATGGTTGCTTTATGCCAGTCAGCAATCTACCTTGTTTTTTTTTTTTTTGTGTCTTCCAGTGTGGAATGGAATAAAAACATGGGCTTTACCAGTTCCAGTGGATTTTGCTCTTAAATGTACGAAAGTAGTATTTTCTCTGGCCCCAGTCGGAATATGGAACATGCCATTCACTGCCCAACTCAGTCAGGGGTGGAAATTTAATGGAAATTATATTATCATTCCAAGATTTTTCAGAACACTAAAATGGATCTGTTATTAGTCTTTTCAAAATAGTTAATTGCTAAAACTAATCACTACAGAAACATTAAGAGGTTGAAGATCAAGATGGGGCCAATTTTAAGATAACTCAGTCTGTGAAAGAGTAAATCTTGGAGTTAAATTTTATGGAATTACTAATTTTGGAACTTTTCATTCTTATAGGTATATCATTCCCCGAATGCAGTATTCCATTGTTAGTCTATCAGCAATTAGCCCTTCTCAGAATGAGCTATTCCATATTCCTGGAATGAACTGGCCAAGAAATAATAATTTCCATAATAAATCATTCCAATAAATTGCCATTTCAGATTAATTGAAGCACTATCGGTCTTTCCAGGGTGAACACAGCCCCCTGAACATTGGTATCACATCTAAAAAACGAATAGCATTTTCACTGAACACTAATCAGTAGATTCGAACATCAAAATAAATCATGTGTTTAGACATCATAAAAATATATTTGTGACACCTCTGTATCACACGCACTTATTAGATTTCACAATCGCATGATTTCATCCGGGATAGTGAGGCTTGATTACCTGTCAAACGGCATGGTGTCCGGGCCCTTAATTACCTGCACACCTTTCAAAGGTGGGACGCCAGGGATTGGGTCGAGGTCGGGATGGAAATCCTGTGACGCGTTATTGTCGTGTCATCAAGGGTTGTTGGAAATAGATGTACTTTTCCTGCTTTAGCTGATATATTGATAATGATAAAATCACCCATATAATAAAAGAGTAAGTTTCTGGATATATATATGTATGTACAGTATATATATATATATATATATATATTTAAATATTTGCATATATGTATATATATATGTATATACATACACTCATACACACACACACACACACACACATATATATATATATATATATATATATATCTTTCCGGTCATGCTCAACTCTTCCCGTCTTTCGGGTAGGGTGGAGAGGGAGTAGTCATACCCTGGTGAGAGGGGGGGGGGGGGGTGCGAGTGTGTGCATATCTAACTAAATATTTAGCCGTCATTTTGACAGATAGCGTACACTAGTGATGATAATAATAACACTAGATCACTAATTTTAACTTACTTGATACCAAATATAACGATGATATGAACAACGAGTACGTTAAAGATGACCATTAATAACAACAGCATAGCACTAAGGGTATTAATGATACTATAAACCTCAAAACGGATGATAAATAGGTGTGTGTATTTCTACGTGGTGTAAGATATATGAAACATAATGATAAACCATTTACAAATTCGTAATGTTTCCTATTGCAAGCGACCTGATAAGTGATATCATGATTAGGACAACTTTCGTCATTCCAGTGATATATGATTTTTTTTTTTTTTTTTTTTTTTTAAGGATGACCTGAAGTAGAGTACATTGAAAAGGGACAATCGATTTGAAAAACAGAATTTTTCATGAACCTTAGTGGGAGTAGTTACTGATACTTAATACCAAGGAGAGATATCTTAACGTGGCGAAAGGGTTTGTTAGTCCCCATAATCAGCAAATCCGTACTAGTCGAGGCCACCCATACAAGATTTGTTTGTGGTGAGCGATCAGACCAAAGTCTTCTACCATCACCAATCCGAAGTGGCCAACGTGGTGATGAAAACTGGCCAAACTGCAGACATTAATAAAGACATGCCGGAGGCCTTTATCCTACAATGAACTAGAAACGCCTACATTTGCTGTTGTTGTTTCATATATGTTTCATATATATTGTACATACAACTATTCTTCATAAATATACATATATATTCATATGTTTATATAAAATCATTAGTCATTTATTTTCAAACTTAAGTAGATGAGCACTGATGGGTCTTTTCTTAATGCCATTGTTGATTTTTTAATCAATTTATTACAGAGAGCAATAATGTTGTTGATGGGCACCATAGTGACTATAGGAATGTAATATCTGTTGTTTCTCTGGGTATTGTTCTAGGCCCGTTAATTTTTATATGGGGATAATACTACTCTCTTTGCATCAATTCCATCCCCTGTATGTAGACATGTGTGTGCTGAATCCCTCAATAGAGATCTAGTGCATGGTGCAAATTATAGTACAGGAAGTTGAATCCTAACAAAATCAAAATATGATTGTAATTAGGTCGGGGGTAGTGGCTACCTACCTCCAAGATCTTTGCGTTAACAATGTCTCTTTAGTTATATACAACTTATTTAGAATTCAAGATGTGATTCTTGATTACAAATTTACTTTTTTAAAACAAATTTTGTCTGTTTCTTCTTTATTTACACAGTTTATCCTCAGGAAACGTTTTAATTCCTTTTTCTATCTTGTTTCGACTATTGGTAGCCTGTCTGGTCTTCAGCATCTACCTTTCTTCTTCAATTGTTGGACAAAAACTTGCAGTTTCTCAAATTCCTTATTCCTGGTATGGATATTAATCTTTGGTACCATCGTTCAGTCAGTTCTTAGCAATCAGATCTACCCAGACTGTACTATCCTGCAATTAGTTGTAGGTATGCAGTTAAATGCCATAGTTATACCTTCTCCAACATATGGCAGAATACCACACAGTATTATTCCAACTGTGACCAGATTGTGGAATGATCTTAATTTGATGGTTCAATCGGTAGGATATCAAACGTTCAATGTTTTTCAATTTTTGTTTATCAAGAGGACATGAAGATTCCATTTTTAGTTGTTACTGATCTTAGAATATCTTATATTTTTAATTAATTAATTATATATAGTTATTTTCTATTTCCTTATTTTAATCCTCACAGGGCTAGTTTCCTTGTACTTTGGATAGTAGTAATTGATTGATTGATTTGTGGTTTTCTGGAATCCTGGCATAGTAACAACAACAACAACAACAATAATAATAATAATAATAATAATAATAATAATAATAATAATAATGATATATATACATATATACACACACACACACACATATATATATATATATATATATACTGTATATATATTACATATGTATAGATATGTATGAATATAGATATATGTATATATAATATATATATTCACACACACACACACACATATATATATATATATATATATACAATAACAACAATGGATGCAGCCGTGTTTAGTCCACTGCAAGACAAAGGCCTGAGGCATACCAATTCATATCTCGGTTTTGGCCAGTTTTCATCACCACGCTGGCCAGTGCAGATTGGTGACGGAGGCAGATTTTTGTCTGATCACTCATAGCAAACTAAACTAGTGTGGGTGACCCTGACTGATAGAGCTTTGCCGATCAGGGTGATACACAGCCCCTTGACCACGCTAAAGAATGCCCATTCAGAAAGAAAGGAATATATATATATATATATATAAATATATATATATATATATATATGTAGACATACATACATATATATATATATATATATAAGTAGACATATATATATATATATATAGGTGCGTGTGTGTGTGTTCACAGGCATATACGTGTAAATGTTTATATAACTGGTCATCATTCAAAATCTAAAACTAAGCTTGCCATAAATCTCTGAACGAAGCCAATATATGACTGATTCTGATCTTCACGCTGACAAACACATCTTCAAATAATGTGTTCATTTAAACTCATACACATCAATGTATACACCGTGTAATATATATATATATATATATAAATATAAATATATGTATGTATGTATATATATCATCTATATGCATATATATATATATATACTGTATACACACACATACACACACACACACACATATATATATATATATATACTGTATACACACATATATATATATAATATATGTATGTATGTATATATATCATATATATGCATATATATATATATATATATACACACACATATATATATATATGCATATATATGATATATATACATACATACATATATTTATATATATATATATGTGTGTATACAGTATATATATATATATATGTGTGTGTGTGTATGTGTGTGTATACAGTATATATATATATATATATGCATATAGATGATATATATACATACATACATATATTTATATTTATATATATATATATATGCATCGACAAAAGCGTAAGCCCACAATTGGATTTCTGTGAAAGTTAACAGACAATAGATAGATACGTATGCATAAGTAAGAACACAGCACTGCCTCTACACACATATGGTCGAAGAGAGAGAGAGAGAGAGAGAGAGAGAGAGAGAGAGAGAATATCTTAAAGGTGATACACTATTGCCATCACTAAACCTGTTACCCTCCCTAATGTATCTCCCACACATCACCCCACCTCTCTCTCTCTCTCTCTCTCTCTCTCTCTCTCTCTCCGATCTGTAGACCTTCGCTCTATCTTCTCCCACCCTCCTCCCTTCTATTGCCTATTCGTTCATTAGTATTGGCGAATCATCGCCTTACACCAAGCATTTATTTTGCAGGGAGCTGCGTTTATTTCTACGGTCTATAAAACTGTATGGAATAAGAATTTATCTCGCCTTGATGCAAACAAATTAAAGATGTTTGTGCCTCTATAAGACCATGTACGAAACGATGCTTCTGAAGAGAGAGAGAGAGAGAGATGAGAGAGAGAGAGAGAGAGAGAAAATCCAATGGTGACTTCAGTGGTGCTGGTGAAGGTAATAGTTGAAGGTCATTTGGCGAATTTATAGTTGCTGATAAAAATGGTCCTTCGTTGATGCAGGTGTTGATGGGATATTTGATTCATAGACTGAATGTTCCGTCGTCCGGATATGATATGGAATTGTCACCCACTTTGTTTTGAGGAATAGTTGTTGTCTATTAAGATGAATAAAACTAAATGAACAAATTAATATTTCAGAGTAAACGTGATATTTTAAGAAATGATCATATGTCCCAGTGTTTTTTTTATAGTTTGAATGGAATGATGCTGTAAAAGTACGGACATGATAACGTAAAAATCATATTTCAAACCAGAATCGTTTGTCCAGATTACCTGGAGAAATTAATTTAAAAGGAGCATAATTGAAATTCTCAAAAGAAATTCTGGAAAATCTAAATATCAACGAATATTTTTTCACTAAGTAATCTGGAGAAATACATAGCAATACCTGAAATTATACGCAAACATTATAACATTCCACAAAAATATCCTGTAATCAAATAACCTTGGCAAATAAATCCAAACATATTTAACGTACATTGCATGTCATAATTATAGAAATTACTTTTATATAAGTAACCAGTAGATGGCAAGACTAATTTTTTTTTTTATTATTATACTTAATAACATGAAAGTGTCAAAGCAATGATTGCGTCTCGTCTATTAGCGGTCACTTGGAATGCAGATGACTTTATAAATAGACAAACCATTGCTTGAAAAAAGCAAATGTTAAGTCTGAAAGAGAGAAGACTGATGTTGGTGTTAAGGAGAGAGAGAGAGAGAGAGAGAGAGAGAGAGAGAGAGAGAGAGAGACTCCTCCGCTCTATCCCCTCACTACGGAATTCTGTAGAACTTCTTTTCCCTTTGTAGTGATTAATTCAAGGGGTTTCGAGCCAGGAGGAGAGTTCTTAAGAGAGCGCCCCTTGATTTCCAGCGATGAAAGAAAGAGAAAGAAGAGGCAGACAGATAGGGGGAAGGAAGACACAGGGATGGACAGACAGACAAACACACATACACACTATCTATCTATCTATCTAAATCTATATAAATGTATGTACACACATACTCATATATACATATATGTAAAACTCACAAAGGAACACATTATATTCAATTGCAATGAAACAAGAAAAACGTGGATACTATATGCATCGTGACCGGTTTTGTCCCCTATTGAAGACTTCACTGGTACATGGATAAAAATTTTACAATATACACACACACATATATATATATATATATATGATTTACATATATATGTATATATATATATGATTTACATATATATATATATATATATATGTATATATATATATACATATACACACACACACATATATATATATATATAATATACATACATATAAATATGATGTAGTAAGAGCATAAACGTACCTCCAAACATTAATTTTGTAGAACAAAACATCATACAATTTTGGCTTCTGGTGTTCACAGAAAACACAGCTTACTGGTTGACTGGGTTGAGCTCGTATCCCATGAGCGATAGAGGAACGGCCGTGATCTAGACTTTTGGTAAGGTGCCTTCTATTTCTTTAAACCAATTAAAGTTTTAGTTCTTTAGCTTTTCAATAAAGCACCTATGTAATCACTTAACATATTCATATACCTACACGTATACACTTATATGCACACATACATATATGCATTCATATAAGTACACACAGATATTCATACATATATAAGTATATGAACACACATTCATACATTGGTTTACTCATGGCAATGCATTGAATACATGTACGTATATATATGTATATATATATGTATATATACATATATATATATATATATATATATACTGTATATAAAAACATAAATATATATGCATATTCATACATAATGATTAGGCATACTCAAATTTAGACTTACATACGTACTTACATATACATACACATAGCTACACACACACACACACACACACACATATATATATATATATATATATATATATACTAATACATATACATATCTCTAGAAGCCTATATATGAATAACAGTAACATAGACAGTATGCACATATATAAATACAAATATGAATGTATGAGAGCCATGATACAAGAATTATACTAAACGGACATATATTTATATATATATATATATATATATATATATATAAATATATATATATACACACTCACATATA
Source organism: Palaemon carinicauda (assembly GCF_036898095.1). Taxonomy (NCBI): domain Eukaryota; kingdom Metazoa; phylum Arthropoda; class Malacostraca; order Decapoda; family Palaemonidae; genus Palaemon; species Palaemon carinicauda. Next base: position 68,325,332 of record NC_090747.1, read on the forward strand.
TATATATATATATATATATCAAATAACCAACAGATATCATTTGATACCAAATTTGCCCTGCCAGGATCACAGACCCATAGGGAAGTTCTTTTAATGATAAACATATCTACCCAGCCAAGGATTTAAGCCCTAGTGTAAACCTTAGTGCCTACAGAAATAAGGGTAAACATTAGACTTTACCCCACTAGGCTGTAAAGAGGTAATAAGCATTAAATCCTTCTCTACTGTATTTAATCCAGTCGAATTCAGGATTTGTAATTAGAATCAAAATCAACCCACCTCTACCATTACAGCTGATTGGTAAGTTTATATTATTTGGCCGTTTTATAATAATTTTATCGCTAACACTAATGATGTTAATTACTGTATATTAAATAAGCCACAAATATCCCTTTCTATCGAATTCGTTCTGTCATGGGATCAGAAATCCATATGGAAAATCCTTTAATGCTAAACAATTCCTCCCAGCCAAGGATTCGAATTTTAGACCCAATATCAATGAGGGTAAACATTAGACTTTGGCCCACTTGGCTGTACGGACAGATATAAGAGTTGATTCCGACTCTGCTGTATTTAATTCTGTTGAATTCAGGATTTACACTTAGAATCAAATCAACCATCTCCACCGTTGTAGTTGACTAGCATGCAACACTTGACTATTTTATCACTAACACTCAGGATTTTGATTTTTTTCAAATAAGCTAAATGCCCTTTGATATCGAATTCCCTCTGCCTCAGGATCACAGACTCATAGGTAAATTCCTTGCATAATAAGTGTTTCTTCCCAGCCAATGATGTGAACTTTATCGGTGATAGCAATAAGGGTAAATATTAGACTTTAGCCCTATAAAGAGAGACATGAGTTGATTTAGAATCCAATTTATTTAGTTATTTATAATACAAGATTTGTTTTTTAGAATCAAAGTCAACCTTTCTTCACCGCCAAGTGTTACGTACTTACCAATCAACTGTGATGGTGGAGATGGGTTGATTTCGATTTTAAACGCAAATCCTGAATTGGATTAAATACAACGGACTCGGAATCACCTCCTGTATCTCTCTTCATAGCTGAGTGGACTAAATTATAATGTTTACCCTTACTTCTATAGGTGCTAAGGTTTGATTCCTTGGCCTGGCAGATATATTCACCATTAAAGAATTTTTTCCCATGGGATTGTGATCTTCGATATCAATGGGTATATTTAAAAACAATCTCGAGTGATAGCGACAAAATGATGATATAGACTACCGTGTATATATATATATATATATATATATATATATATATATATGTGTGTGTGTGTGTGTGTATGTGTATGTGTATGTGTATGTGTATATATATATATATATGTATGTATATATATATATATATATATATATATATATATATACACACTCAGGTATCACTCTACCACCCAGTTATTTAACCACTATATCAAGAACAGATATCTTCCACAGCAATAGTCGCTACTTACGAGTACACTTTGGCAGAAGTCATGAGTAGCAATTATTTGTGTGTGTGGGTGTGTGTGTGTGTGGGTATGTGTGTCTAACCCCACAACAATTGTATTAAGAACAATTTAATGTGTATTGAAAGATTCAATCTATTCACAGAAACGAGGGATAAATATGATGTCGAATTGTTTTCACACCAGCTCTAGCCAGAACCCATTTTAGCAATATCAGCAGCCGAGGACAAAAGTTATGGCACTGAGTATTTACAGCTTTGTACGCAGCTATAAAACTTGATCCGATTAGACCCCTTGTGATTGACATGGTCAAATGAAGCACATGTTCTCGACTTGTCTGAATATTACAGCACCGCCTTTCCTTAATGATTCTGAATGGCTCGGATGAAATCTTCCAAAAGATTTCCTGGCATGACCTCTGGCACATGAAATTCGCATTTCTGTTTCAACAACTACAGCATGTTTTCGACGCTCCCTTGGTTGTTTGCAAGCTATCGAAGCACAATACCCCAATTATTTTTAACTGCTGGGACGCCATCATCTAAGGTATTTCCTGGAATGAATGTAGAATTCTGGAATCCCATGATCTAAGTTTCAATGACCATCGCCTCGTGGACTGGTCGATTTCCTTTACATCCAGTTGAATATATGTTATTGCAAAAGACAAGAGACTTTCCTTTACGTTTCGAGCGTTTGTTTGGTCAAATAATCTTTTCATAGATACTTGAATATATGGCTACAGAGAAGGTGTAGCTCAATATATAGTGGGTATATCTAATTATTTTTCTTTGTAATGTTTATATTATAAATATAACGTTTGATAATACGAAAGCCAGATCACAAAATGTCTCTTATCATATTGTCCAGTATATTTTCAATGAGTTTTTTTTTCTTTATAAAGTAAAGTCTTGTCCACTCGAATGTTTCTGAAGCGTTTTAATAAAGCTATAGGCTGCTGGAACTTTGACAAAGTATTTTTCCACAAATTTTATCGTTACTGGAAGGTCTAAGGAATGTTTTCCATAAAGGTAACGATTGCTAGGCAAATTTCAAAGTCTTTTTCCAGAAAGTGCTCAGCGTATGGAATGTTCGTGAAGCATTTTAAATATTGTTTTGGTGGCTTTAATGTTTTCAAAGGAATATCCAATAGAGTACTGGGGTGCTCATGGCTACTGGAACGTTTACAAAGCATATTCCTGTAAAACTCATGGTACCTGGTATGTTTTCGAAGGACCTTCCAGTGATGCTAGTATTTTGTAAAAGTTATTCAAAACATTTATGACTGTTTTTTTTTCAATGCTCTTCCCCCAAATCTCATGGCTACTGTAATGTTTTCAAAGCACTTTGCAACGACGCTATGGCTACTGGTGTATTCAGAGAACTTTTCTGTAAAGTTTATGGTTACCGAAATGTTTCCTAGCACTTTCCGCTGAAGCCTATGTTTGCTAGAGTGTTTATGAAGCCTTTTAGTTAAAGATTTTGGCTGCTGGAATGATGGAAAATCCTTAACCGAAAAGAATCTTATCTATTAGTGATTACACTTCATTGGATGATTTTAAAAGGATTTATGGCTTTTAGAATGCCAATTTAGAGTTTCAATAATATTGTTATTATCCTCATTATCATTGCTTACTTACTGTCGTCCATACCACGTGTCTTTGTGGATAGGCTTTTGATTGTTTTGCTTAGGTAGTTGATCTAGTTACATATACTAAGTTGTCTCTCTTTCTGTATATACGAGTTTAAATATATATATATATATATATATATATATATATATATATACATACATATATATATATATATGTATATACACACCCACACATACATATAAGCACAACCACACAGACACACATATGTAAATACATATATATATATATATATATATATACACACACACATACATATAAGCACAACCACACAGACACACATATGTATATACATACATATATATATATATATATATATATATATATATATATATCGAAGAAAAGTTGAACGTAAAGGTGTTTGACATGGAGAGTTGGGGAGTATTGAGTGAGGGTTGCGTTCATAAGGGGATAGATGATCAGGCATAAAGCCGTTCCAAGACCAACCTGGCACGTTTAGGCGTATACACACGCACGCACAAAGGTGGTGGGAGAAATCTCACGCAAAGTCTTTATTATTAAAAAACATATTTGAGTGTACTTCCTTTGGCATTTAGCATTGTCATGTTCGTAAATATTTATTTGGATATTTTCATTTATTGTTGATAAAAACTACATTGATAATGATAATGATGATAAGAATAACAATATACACATATGTTTAGCGAACAGATATGAGTGGCATATTCCAAAAATTATATGATACCCTATGAAAAGGGATAATACAAATTAAATCTAAAAAAAAAATTGCTCTGAGAATGGAAGGTTACTGACCTTATTCTATTATGAAAAGACCTGAGAAATGAAATTACTCTCTCTCTCTCTGTGTGTCACTTAGCACTAGGTCATCACAAGATCAACCGATATGAATCATAATGTTTCGACTGGTCCTTCCTCACCCATGAGTTGAACACAGGTTGAACTGTGGTATTCGGTATTCTATTGGAAAAGACCTTGACTTTTTTTTGGGGTCAGGAGAAAGACCAAGCCTCCCTGCTCAAGCCTAATAGTCAGAAAACTGTGATCTTGGGATGGGGGAGGGGGCCTGCAAGTCGGCGTCTGGGGGAAAAGTCCCCGACTGGTCTACTTTTCTGACTCAACAGCAGCCATAACCTGGCCCTCCTCCGTCCCAGCTTAGGTTGAGGAGGGTTGTGTATGCTGATTTCATGTGTAGGATATATGGTTTATCTCAAAGATAATGTTCTGTCACTTGTCTCTGCCAATCATGTTCGACTTTTAAACCGTAAAAGTATGACCTTTCTGTAACCCGGAGGACATTAGATGTGGAGGTACACTGAAGTCGATCAACTTTTGTGACCTATTTCTGATGATGGAGTTGGTAGAGCGCAAGGACATCACCCCAGTAGCCTTGTTTAGAACGGAAAGGATAGCATCTGGTACCACCCTCTTTGAGGAGAGAAGGACTGCAGTTAGCATATACTGTACAAATACAAAATAACCAAATCACACATACATACAAACACACAAACAAACACACGCACTTTTACAGTATATATATACATATTTACTGCATTTATATTATTTTTATAATCAGCTAAGCTACAAAACTATCTGGAAAAGCAGGATTCTATAAGCCCAAAGAATCCAATGGGAAAAAATATCCCTGTGAGGAAACTAATCAAGGAAATGAATACACTACAGGACAAGTAATGAACAATTAAAATAAGATATTTTAAGAACAGTAACAACATAAAATATGATATTTCATATATAAAATATAAAAACTTGAAAAAGCAACAGAGGAAGAGAAATAAGATAAAATAGTGTGCCCAAGCGTAACCCCGAGCAAGAGAACTCTTCCTAAAGGCTGTGGAAGATCATGATAGCACTACCCAAAACTAAAGAACTACGGTTTGTTTTTGGAGTAGAAGAGCTGCTCAACATTGCTAAAGAGTCTCTTCTACCCTTACCAAGAGGAAAGTATCCACTGAACAATTAAAGTGCGGCAGTTAACCCCTTGTTTGAAAGAATAGTTTGGTGATATCAATGTTGTCAGATATCCGAGGAAATAGGAGAATGTGGAAAGAATAGGCCAGACTATTCGACAAATGTGTAGGCAAAGGAATATGAGCCGTAACCAGAGAGGGGATCCAATGTAGTACTGTCTGGTCAGTCAAAGAACTCGATAACTCTGTAGTAGTAGTATCTCAACGGGTGGGTGGCGCCCCAGCCAACCTACTGCCTACTATATATATATATATATATATATATACATATATATGTATATACATTATATATATATGTGTGTGTATGTGTGAGTATTTATATAGTTATATACATGTGTCATGTGTGTACGTCAAGCGAATTAAATTCAGGAAAGTATAGCACAAGTTATCACCCAGAGATGCATTATCAAATAAAAGTATACTGAAAAAGTGATACGGAAAATCTAAAATGAACCCCGGGAATCATTTTGCCTCCTAATAAAGAACCCATAAGGGCCGTCGCTTGCTGAGAGAGAGAGAGAGAGAGAGAGAGAGAGAGATTTCTCCATCATACCTGGAAAAAAGATATATAGGAGATCGTTGAAGTTTTAATGAATAAAAAGAAACAGAAAACGTAGAACAAATTCATCTCTCGATTCATAAAATATCCTTCGTTTTTATTCAAGAAGGAAATTATAAGATTTTTATTTTATTTATTTTTTTTTTTATTCTGCCTCGTGATCAACGCTGATAAATCAATTTATGTTTTTATAGAAATTTTGTTATTTATTTATTGATTGAATGTTATTTTGAAGTAATTATTCGTTAGGAAAAGCAACTTGGTATTAATTTAGCTATATATTAGTTTGCTAATTATTACTAATATTATTACTGTACCCAAGCCGTGAAAAATAACGTCTAAATATTTAGATAGATATCCACACATAGCACACGCACAAACACACCATCCCTACACCTTTCCTAACAACAATCCACTTTATGGGAGTGTCGTTTCCGAGTGTACCTATGGGGTTACTACTTCTCTCCAGGGTATGACTATTCTCCTCCTAGCGTGGCAGGAATAATACATATATATATATATATATATATATATATATATATACTGTATATATATATATATATATATATATATACTGTATATATATATATATATATATATATATATATATATATATATATATATATGTGTGTGTGTGTGTGTATATATATATATATATATATATATATATATATATATGTTCTTTATTATATAGGGAAATTACTGTTTGATTATCATTGTAAGTATCATTATCTTTAATATTTCTATTACTAATATTTTATATTTATCATATAAAAATATTACGATTTTCATGCACAACGGGGAAATATTGTTGTTACATCTTAAATGATTGATGGTGGTCATTCAATAACATCAACTCCAACAACAACACGCCTGAAGGGGTAGAGGCGCCAATGCCGAAATAACAATAATCATAACATTCCAAGAAATCCTTCTCATTTGTCGTTACCAAATCAAGTCAATCTGACCCAGCAGGAGGATTAAGGGATCCATTGTGTGTGTAGTGTTTGTTGTCTAAAGGGCTCCGCGTCCTTAGCACCCTCGGCCCTTAGTGTCCCTCGGGGAACGCCTTGTTTAATTTTCTATTTAGATCCCATGGAACGGCCTTTGCATTGCCCCGCGCCTTAAGGGACGCATTGCCAATTGGGTCTGCTTCTATGGAAGCCGCCCCGTCACCCTCTCTCTTTCATCGTAACACGGTGGAAAAGCAGTATTTGTGTAATAAAATAGACCTTGATCATTGGAAAACCCTGATGCTTATAATCTCTCACTTTTACACGACTAACTACCTACAGTTACCCAGTGTCTGTCTTGCCTTGTTTATCTTTCTGTGTCTGACTAACCCTTAACCTCCTTGGACTAACCAGGCTTTAATGTTATCCGTTGAAGGCTCAAATTTCTTTTGGCATGGACTCTCTCTCTCTCTCTTTTTAAATTTTACTTGAATGTATATATATCCTAAATTCTTACAATCCAATTATTGTGAATTTTATGTAAATAATGTATATTGTTATGTAACAGAATAACCATTTTATAATGGAATAAAGGTTTCTGACTGACTTCTGACTGACTCTCTCTCTCTCTCTCTCTCTCTCTCTCTCTCTCTCTCTCTCTCTCTCTCTCTCTCTCTCTCTCAGCAAGATGGTATATCTATAGCATCTTTATAATAGAAATAGAAAATTACAAATAGAAACTTGTTATAACACTTCTCTCTCTCTCTCTCTCTCTCTCTCTCTCTCTCTCTCTCTCTCTCTCTCTGACTCATTTACATGGTAAACACATTATTATATATGTTATCAAAAACAAACAATCGTTCACGTGGACTTATATAGCCCAGAAAACGCGACAAAAACAATATATCAGCTGACAAATGACCCTTTCGCCCCCATGTTATCAAGAACTGGATTATTCCGTTACAATTTTGCAAAGAAGAGTCTTGTGAATAGGAGTGAGTACAGGGAGAGAAACAATTCAACCATGGGACGATTTCTTTGGTCCCACGACGAAGACGCTCCGATTCATAAATCTCTCGATAGGAGGAGCAAATTGAAGTGACAATAATGCTTGTCTTGGAAGGCTGTCGTCAGCGTGGCTCTTGTGTTTAAGAGCGGTTAACGGGACCGTGGTAGATAACGCTTGTTTGTTCAAAAGGTTTGTTGACAGAGATTCGTCATCGGCTCATTTGCGATAAGTTTAGATTACAAGACTAGAAGGGATAACTGGCTGAATATGATCCTGCTTTTAATATACAGAAATCAAATAGCTTATTATTGGGATGTACTCGGTTCTGCTTTGCATAAAACAGTAATTCTACTAGTATTAAGCTGGTTTGAAGTGTGAAAATTTGGATTTTTGTAAAGTTGGAAATTATGCAATTCTAAAATATGCAAATTGATGAAATATTATTTTTTTTCATTGCTTTCCACAGACAAACGTTTAATTTTCACGAATTTCAGAAATATTGTTTCAAGATGTGGGACTACGCATCTGAGGACAATTTTTGGGAAAGCAACTCCTAAAGCGTTGTTTCTGTTACAACAACAAAAATAGCGCAAAATAGAAGAGATTTACAATAATGATTCATTTCAAGCCCATGTGGAGCAGAGCTCTTTGGGCATTAATGCAGCAAAAATTATATTGCAAATAACATCAAAATAAAAACTGATAAGCATATACAGTATATAGGCTATACATACAATAAACATACATAATACATGTGTGTATATATATATATATATATATATATATATATATATATATATATATATATATATATATATGTGTGTGTGTGTGTGTGTGTGTGTGTATACATTGAAAATTGTAAATTTTCAGCAAAGATTCAGTTAAGTGCTAGGAACGAAGAATATCATAAATATGAACATTGATATTTGTATTTATGGTTAGGTAGGCAATTGCGATAATTTAGAAAATGATTTTTTAAAAGATCGAATGATCAACAGTGAATAACGATGAGATAAAAAAAGAAATTGTGAGTTAGCCAAACTCTTCCATAAAATTGCCGTCTCAAAAATATCTGAATGCCTTTAGGATGCCATTCAAAGATTTAAAGGTTTAAAGGTCACTCGTGAGCGACAGAGACAAGGAACAGGACAATGTTCTAGAGGTAGACCATATATACTTATGATTAACGACCTAAGCTATGACCAGGGGAGGTCAGGCAATGGGTCCCGATGACTCCGCAGGTAGACCTAGTGGCATCCTCAAAAACTCAATCCCTAAATCATGGGGGGGGGGGGGGGGGAAGTTGATATTGCAGACACTATTAGAATCTAAGGCTTCCGCGAGGCTCGAACTCCCGACTCACAGATTGTAAAATGCATACCTTTCCAATAAGCTACTGCAATAGGTTTAAAGGCCACTCATGAATGGCAGAGGCAAGGGACAGTGATAATGGCCTAGCAAGACCATGACCTAGAGACGGATTATTATTTATATTATCATTATTATTATTATTATTATCATTATCATTATTATTATTTGCTAAGATACAACCCTAGTTGGAATAGCACACAAAACCTCTCTCCACCCAAGCTGAGACCAGGGAGTGTCAGGCAAGTGCTGTTGATGACTCTGTAGGTAGACCTATATGCTCCCCCAAACTCTCCATTCCTAGGCCACAAGGATGATGAGGTTGCAGGTACTACAAGAAACGATGGAGTTTGAGCAGGACTCGATCTCCCGTCCAGCAGAACGCCACCACTTGAATATGCTTGAAAACTGTTGTGTGAACTGCTGGAAAATTTATTTGCATTTGAATTCTCTTTAATAGTATTGCTTGAACTGACAGGATATGGATTGACATTAGAATCTAATTTTAGTACTAGTGCATTAACTGATACATACTTGATTTGCATTTGAATATCTTTTATTACTTTTGATGAAATGAGAGGAAGTAAATTCGTATTTGAGTTATTTTACTATCATTGTATGAACTGACAGAAATTTGATTGGTATTTGAAGCAATTTTTGCACATAGTGCACGAAGTGATAGAGACTTGAAAGACATTTGAATTTTTTACACTTTTTTGATGAACTGATAGAAAATTGATTGGTATTTGAATGATCTTACTACTATTTTACGAATTAACAGAAAATTGATAGTCATTTGAATTAATTTTTACAACTAGTGCCTGAAGTCTTCATAGAAAAACTGGTAAAACATTTTGCATGACTTTTAAAGTTTTTAAGATCAGTGAGTCAATTTTAGAAACATTTCAACCATTTGTTTAATGACTGACATTGTAACTGTGTGCCATATAAAGCAAATAATATCCACTTGTTTTTTCTTCCTGATATTTGAAGATGGAGGTTAGGATCTATACTGCCATACTCTTAAAAGAATAAGGTAAGTTTTATTGTGTAGGGATCATCAAGATTACTTGTTATTTGGTAGCTGATTACTGTCAGAATCTTAAATCACATTTAGGTTCTCCTACTGTATTCCCGAAATTACGTTTCTTAAGAGTTTTTTATCCGGTAAGAAAAAAAAAAAACCGGGTTGACATTATTATTTGGTATTCCATTCATGGTATGTGGAACTAATGTTGTTAAAAACAAGTAAGTGTCTTACAATAAGTCGGTTTCTTAAGCATATACAAACATCAAATATTTTCACGTCAGTTAGGGTATTTCTTACCCACACAAAAGTTACGAAGCTTTACGAGATAGAGGCTGGGTAGCACATGAAAACTGAGATAACACTAGATTAAAAGGGGGAGATAAGCAGATTGGCATATCCTGGTCAAGATTGGGGAAGAAGGATATTTGTGTAAATTTTAGTGAAGGGGGCGGGGGTAGGACACCGACCGGGGGTTGTGGGTGGTTAGGGTAGGGTGGGAGTTGTAGCTATGGAGGTGCTAACATATTCATGGGATTTGAGAAACAGGGCAATTTGTTGTCAAATTACAGAAACCAAAACTATGCCACTTTCCATAGGTGTGAAACTTGATGATGCCATTCTTGTTAATCTGTTGTTCGAAGAAGCTCATGTTCTCCAGTAGCTGGGGGAGGAGAGGGGAAGGTTCAGATGATCGGGGGGGGGGGGGGGGGGGGGCGGTTAGGGGGATGGTATATGATTAGCACGTATCTTTGTATATCTGCATCTTAACCGATAAATCTGATCTCAGATATGCTTTGACTTTGAAAATGAAGGAGAGGAAATTATAGTTATACATACATACATACATATACCAAGGCACTTCCCCCAATTTTGGGGGGTAGCCGACATCAACAAATGAAACAAAACAAAAAGGGGACCTCTACTCTCTACGTTCATCCTAGCCTGACAAGGGACCCAACTGAGTTCAGCTGGTACTGCTAGGGTGCCACAGCCCACCCTCCCCCGTTATCCACCACAGATGAAGCTTCATAATGCTGAATCCCCTACTGCTGCTACCTTCGCGGTCATCTAAGGCACCGGAGGAAGCAGCAGGGCCTACCGGAACTGCATCACAATCGCTCGCCATTCATTCCTATTTCTAGCACGCTCTCTTGTCTCTCTCACATCTATCCTCCTATCACCCAGAGCTTTCTTCACTCCATCCATCCACCCAAACCTTGGCCTTCCTTTTGTACTTCTCCCATCAACTCTTGCATTCCACACCTTCTTTAGCAGACAGCCATTTTCCATTATCTCAACATGGCCAAACCACCTCAACACATTCATATCCACTCTAGCTGCTAACTCATTTCTTACACCCGTTCTCACCCTCACCACTTCGTTCCTAACCCTATCTACTCGAGATACACCAGCCATACTCCTTAGACACTTCATCTCAAACACATTCAATTTCTGTCTCTCCGTCACTTTCATTCCCCACAACTCCGATCCATACATCACAGTTGGTACAATCACTTTCTCATATAGAACTCTTTTTACATTCATGCCCAACCCTCTATTTCTTACTACTCCCTTTACTGCCCCCAACACTTTGCAATCTTCATTCACTCTCTGACTTACATCTGCTTCCACTCCACCATTTGCTGCAACAGACCCCTAGTACTTAAACTGATCCACCTCCTCAAGTAACTCTCCATTCAACATGACATTCAACCTTGCACCACCTTCCCTTCTCGTACATCTCATAACCTTACTCTTACCCACATTAACTCTTAACTTCCTTCTCTCACACACCCTTCCAAATTCTGTCACTAGTCGGTCAAGCTTCTCTTCTGTGTCTGCAACCAGTACAGTATCATCCGCAAACAACAACTGATTTACCACCCATTCATGGTCATTCTCGTCTACCAGTTTTAATCCTTGTCCAAGCACTCGAGCATTCACCTCTCTCACCACTCCATCAACAAACAAGTTAAACAACCAAGGCGACATCACACATCCCTGTCTCAGCCCCACTCTCACCGGAAACCAATCTCTCACTTCATTCCCTATTCTAACACATGCTTTACTACCTTTGTAGAAACTTTTTACTGCTTGCAACAACCTTCCACCAACTCCATATAACCTCATCACATTCCACATTGCTTCCCTATCAACTCTATCATACGCTTTCTCCAGATCCATAAACGCAACATACACCTCCTTACCTTTTGCTAAATATTATAATTATTATACTTTTAGACAGGATTAAAATTTAAATGTCTGGTGAGTTGGATCTAATATGGTCACGGAAGACAAGAGATTTTGAGAGTTTTCCTTTATACACAACCTGGATAAGAGTTAGCAATGACAAACAAATCCCCCCAAAAGTGAGGAAAAATCTGGAACCTCAGATGTCATAGTGGGTCAAGTGTGATCACTTTGTAAGGATACAAATCCTGACCTCTGGCGAATTAACACAGAATTTCTTCTGGATGTCTGCTAGCCTTTTATGTCACTCGAGGAAGCTGCATTTATTACAATACATTTCTTTATGAGCAGCTTCAGTAACCTTGATAATAACTTTGTGACTGAAAATGTAACTGCACATGAAGTAATAATAATAATAATAATAATAATAATAATAATAATAATGATAATAATAATAATAATAATAATAATAATAATTTATTATTAATAATAATAATAATAATAATAATAATAATAATAATTGAATCCCAAGGTGTCCAATAGTTCTTCGACCTACCCGAATAAACAATGAGAGAGATAAAGAGAGGCAGTTTAATAAGTAGTCAGAGATATAGATAAGGAGAGAGAGAGAGAGAGAGAGAGAGAGAGAGAGAGAGAGAGAGAGAGAGAGAGAGAGAGAGAGAGAGAGTTAAATATTTTATTAAAGACAATCAGACAAAGACGAAACAGAAAGAGAGAAATAAACCGAATACAGACAAAATTAGGCTAATGATAAAACGAGACAAATGAAGTCAGACAGGCATGCAGAAAAAAAGGATAAAGTATACTTAGTAAAATAGTATACAGGTAAATCAGCAATACAAAAAGAGATGAATTGTTCATTATCCTCAAAACTGGAATCAAATTAACAAGTAAATACCTCCAATGAAAATGCGTGTCATTATTACACTCTGCAGGTAGTAGAAAATTCTATAGAATAAACAAGAAAATTAGGCCCCAAATACCTACTAATGATTATAGATTGACGTAGACATGCAAAGAACTATAGAAAACGAAAATACTCGAAGTATACAACCAGGACTGATAATTATAGCTCTAATATCGCTGTACTTTTGCAGTAGTCAAATCAATATCTGATGAAATTCGCACTCCTTTGTTGCAGTCAATTCAAGAACCATAAGCGTTTCCAATAAACAACAACAACATTAAACGCATCTAAAAGGACTATATCATTCAATAGATGATTAGTATAAAGGCTAATTTTATGGCTTATGCGCCATTGTCAACAGTAAGGGGACATTAAGCCTTTACTTAACTGTCAGCCTTGTTCTGCTTCAGCCAATTTCCTCATAAGTAGATGTTCTTCCCCTTTGGGTGGGGTTATTCTTTCATTTGACTCGTTGATCCAAGGCCTGCATAGTATGGATGGGTGGTACCATTAGAGCTCCTAGCTGCATCCACTTTTTAGCCTCGGGCTTCGTCTATGTTCCTGTTTTCTTTGTTTCTTCTAATGTTTAACTTTGACTTCTAGGCGAAACAGAAAGTTTTCCCAAAATTGCATCAACTGGCTCCCCATGCCACAACACTGGGCCATCTGGCCCAAATTCATAAATCCACTCTTAAATCAATTCTTGATTCCCGGGGGAAGGGATGATGGTGAAAGAACTCGAACAAATTGATCCAGAAACACTATATTATAACTTGTGTACGCGACCCGTCAAAAATGACTGCTAGATATTTCGATAAATATTTACAGACACGCACGCACAGAGATCCAACCCTTCCCACCCCGTACCCTTTCCCTAACTACCACATGGCAGTTTGTGCAATTTGTGGGCGATTGTGCTTTCCGAGTGGTTGGTGCTCAGCGTGACAGGAAATATACATATATACACATATATAAACTTTATATATTTATACATATACACACACACACACACACACACATATATATATATATATATATATATATATATATATATACATATATGTATATATGCATATATATATATGCGTGTGTATACATATTATTTTAAATATTCAACCATACACTTGCTCTGTATTATATAGGGGAGATATAGGTGAAACAAAGCAGAGTCAGTTTCCTATGGGAATGAGTGTGAGGGGGTGTGTGGGTGGGGGGGGGGGGCGTTGACAGGAGCAGGATTTTCGCAAATTTGATTTAGACAGCATTGAGGTTAAACTACTATCGCCGTATGCAAGATGGAATAATTTTTCTGTCTGAGGTAAAAAGAGGGAAAATGTAGTAGAAGGAAAAGAGAGGGCCAGACCCATTTGATATGTTCTGATAATTTACAAAATACGTCAGAGAGTTTATTTTATATTCCTTTTGTTATTGTTAGTGACTGTGGCTTTGCTAAAATCTAAATATGATAACAAAGTTTTATAATCATTGTATCTTATCACCCACGTGCCTAGGACAATAGCACTGCTTACGAATGTTGTGTAATAGGATAAAAATGATGCATAGTATTTTAATGCATATGAGCACATGCATAAACACACACACATCATATATACAGTATATATATACATATATATATATATATATATATATATGCATGTCCACACACACATGTATATATACAGTACATATATATATATATATATATATATATATATATATATATATATATATACCTATCTATATATTTATACATATATACAATATTCTATGTATATATGTAAAGATTGGGAAACACCAGTATGGATTCATGAGGGGATGAGGGACTGTGGATGCCATGTTTATAGTAAGGCAGCTACAGAAAAGAGACAAGAAGGAAACCGGAA
>NC_090747.1:68350336-68382836 GCF_036898095.1 Palaemon carinicauda
ACACTTCAGAATAGATTGATCACCAAAATTCTTGAAAGACTTTCTCAATAAGTCAATTTTTTTGTGCAATTGAAGAAGACACAGACCTAATGTGTTTCTCAAAAGTAAGTTTGCTGTCGAGAATCACACCTAAAATTAAAAGAAAAGAAAAAAAATTTATCGGCAATAGCTGATAACATTTTCTACATTTATGAGAAAGGTCTCATACTTTTTTTAGAATAAGAATATTTCGTATGTATATTTATCGTGTCTAAGCGATTAGAAAGAGATGCTAATGCTAAGTATTTAGAAATTATATGCAACAGACTCTCTAAAATAAATGGTTAAAATTGAATTAGCCTTCACATACAATACGTACGTAAACATGTATGCATGAGTTTAGAAGGAATAGAGGAGGCAGAGGGGCTACGTGGGGGCGGAGGTATGTTGATGGGGGAGCCCTACCAGAAAGCCCACTCTGCTCCTTGTGACGTCATAGAGGGTACTCCAACACCTGCCGTAGAAGAGTGGCTCCTGTTGTTCCGTAGGATAAGGGCGGATTTAGCTTGGCGACTTTATCCTTTACAAGAACCACTTCGCCTTATGTTAGCAGATCCGCCTTTGTGAACGCATAATCCCATTCTTTTTTTTTTCTCTCTCTCTCTCTTTCTGTCTCTCTCCCTTTTTGATATATTCTCTCCCTTTTCCCTGAATCCAGTCTCGTAATATTGCTATAGGGAAGAATTTGTCCTTCCTTCAGACTCGGCAGTCGGCCGTTTTCAGTTTTTAAGAACACAAATACATCAGAGGAAAACTCAATCCTGAAATATTTACATATGCGACGTTAATGTAAACTTAAAATCGACACCATTTTAATAGACATTTTATATTGATTTTGTGGAAAGAAATGAAAGATATCATAGAGAAAATCATATCCTTAAATATTTGCACATGTGACGTGAAAGTATGTTTAAAAAAACTGATCCTCCATTTTAAATGGACTCAACCAAAACAATCTTATATTTATTTACCTGAAAAAATAGATGAAAAATCAACACGGAAATATTTACAGATGTGGTATTATACACGGAAGCTTTAACCCGATTTTTTTTTCATTTATTTTGAAATAGACAAAACCAAAGCTAACTTAAATCCATTCTGCGTCTTTTATTATTGTACAATGATGTTGAGGTGGTCGATGTGGTAACGTCCCTGACTAGTAATGGCCAGGCTGGGGGTCGAGCGCCGTTCAAACTAGTTAGTTTCTTTGGTCGCTGCAACCTCACCATCCTTGTAAGCTAAGGATGGGGGGTTTGGGGGAGCCTATAGGTCTATCTTCTGAGTCATCAGCCCCCATTACCTGGCCCTTCTTTGTCCTAGTTTAGGTGGAGAGGAGTCCTGGGCGCTGATTGTTAGTCTCTAGGGCATTGTCCTGCTCGATAGGGCAATGTCACTGTCACTTGCCTCTGGCATCCATGAGCGGCCATTAAACCTTTAATGGTTAAAAAAAACTCCGATCGCGAAGCATCCACAGATTTGGCGTCAACATCAGAAGGTTAGAGTCAATCCCCTTTTTAGAATAGAGAAATCCTGAGATCAGAATAGACGCGATGACACATATTTGCTCATATGAAAAAATAAACAGATTTACAAGAATCGAAGACGTCCCTGATAAATGGGAAGAATTTACTTCACCTTTACCATAAGATTCTCTTTTCTTATCGCTTTTTAAAAGAGCGATATTAGAGAATTATGTTGGAAGTTTTTAAAGAATCATGATTATATTGACCGAAGGTTCTATAGAGTCATGATTTTAATGACTGAAGTGTCGAAGAATCAGTTCAATGATTTTCTTTCTATGGTTAATATAATTAGAACATCATGATATGCTTTAATAATTTTTTTTAGTCATCTTCCAGCGAAATGAATATTTCTAAAAACAAATCTATATGGCGTTTCATATACATTATAACACAGTTCCCATTACCATATACATATTATAATTTGTACGTAGGAGAGAGAGAGAGAGAGAGAGAGAGAGAGAGAGAGAGAGAGAGAGAGAGAGAGAGAGAGAGAGGGGGGGAATTGCTAAGAATTAAAGAAGAAAAAATGAAATTCGGCAGGTGATGACGTTTTATGGTTTTTGCATAATGATACAAATAAGTTGATGGATGATTGTTCGTTTAATATAATAAGGTAAATTAGTATATAGTTAACTGAGTAAAGTTTATACAAATAAAAGTATTAACAAAAGTAATAAACAAAACTAAAGCATTAAGCAATATATAAGTTTTTATAAAAAAGTATACAATAGATATATACGTAATGTTTTGATAAATGAATATGTAATTAGGTTAGTAAATCATTAATAGATTATCAAAGATATCTAAATTAGATAAACCCTTAAAAGACTGACAAATATCTAAACAACAAATATAGACATGGATTAATAGAGATAAATAAATAATTTAAGTAAGTAATTTAAATGATAAAACAGGTGATAAAGGAAAACGATATAACTAGATGAAAGTAGATAGATTATAATTTCTAATAAAAGGATAACAAAACAGTGACAATACAGTAAGCTTATGGAGCTTTTTCATTTCCCCTTCTAATTCGTGATTTCTTTCGATAAATATTTCGACCAATATTTAGGTTATGTTTTTCATGTACATTTCCATTACCGTTCGATAATAGATTCAATTCACCTCCCCACTTCATTCCGTAATATTTCACGTTATTTTCATATTGTTTTGGACAGGCATCCTATCTGTTTTTCCCATTGCTCTATGCTCAAGATTTCGTTTATTGCCCGTTGCCTATTAGTACTAAGCACCATTTATCTTCCAGTTTCCTTTTGCAGTTATCCTACTATTTTCTATTATCATTTAGTAATGGGTCTCATTTTATTTCAGATCATCTTTGGTTATTTTCAATCAGTTTATCATTATATCTGTCCATTACCTGTTACAGAAATAAGAGATAAAAAGAATAAACAGAAATTATTATTATTATTATTATTATTATTATTATTATAATTATTATCATTTCATTAAGCAAGCTTACACTAAGAAGATTGCCAGTTTTCGATAAAAGAGAGAGAGAGAGAGAGAGAGAGAGAGAGAGAGAGAGAGAGAGAGAGAGAGAGAGAGAGAGAGAGAGAGAGAGAGAGAAAATCTATAGGAAAAAGTAAAGTGGTTGAAAAATGAAGTAAGTGAAAAGTTTAAGAAGCAGCAGCAAAAACTAATTAAACGAAATAGTTACCTGGAAAATAGTGACCCGATTTCCGTGTGATTTATCGCACTGGCTTAATGAGTTTCCCCTGTATTACCAACAGCGGTGCCCATACCTGCAAACTCGCAGGTGATGCATTGTTTTGTGTGACCAGCTTATACGAGAAAATAAAGAAATATTTTTATAAGGAAATACATAAACAAATTAACAAAATATTACATACGTGATTTAAAAGATATACAATTTGACAGCAGTATATTCAGATATATAGAAACAAATCTGATACCCAAATATAGGAATAAAAACAAAATTAAATAATCTCATATCATTCCGATTTTATTATTGACTTATAACCACATATATGGGAAACCTTACACTCTTCGGTCAAGAAGTCCTTAGCCAGTTTCTCTCGCTCAGGTGAAACCAGGTGAGTCCTAGGTGGGATGAAGGTGGCCCCGCTAAATGAGCAGGTGCAAGAAGGACCCATTTAACGGGATCCATTTCACTTATGCCATCCACCGTAGGATGCCTTATATTTGTTCCTAACGGAAGTAACTCATAATTACTTAGCTATATATGTTTGACACAAATACATGTATATATATGTGAGTGTGTATATATGCATACAGTACATATATGTACACATACATATGTATATACATATATATATTTATATATATGTATATATCTATCTATATATACATATAAATATATATGTGTGTATACATACATACATACCTACATACATACACATACATACATATATACTTACACTCACACACACACACACACACACATATATATATATATATATATATATATATATATATATATATATATGTGTGTGTGTGTGTGTGTATAAATTTATTTATCAATATATATATATATATATATATATATGTATACAGTAAATATATATTTTATATATATGTATACAGTATATACATACATATATATATATATATATATATATATATATATATATATATATATATATCTTACATTTAAAATTTTGTACTGTAAGCAAATTTTCTTCTTTGTTAATTTCAAATTTTTGGTAAGCAATCAGCTCTTTCTCTTTCTTAATTTTATTTTTTTTTTCACCTTATATCAAGTCCTGTCAATTTCCTATTTTTCCGCAGTAAGCATTGCTCCTTCTGAATTTCTCTCTCTCTATTTCTAACTTTTATTTTCCTGTCATTAGCAGCTCTCTCTCTCTCTCTCTCTCTCTCTCTCTCTCTCTCTCTCTCTCTCTCTCTCTCTCTCTCTCTCTCTCTCTTTTATTTTAAATTTTAAAATTATAAGGAGCTCTCTATCTTTGTCTAAATATTCAATTTCTGCTATAAGCAGTTCTCTCTCTCTCTCTCTCTCTCTCTCTCTCTCTCTCTCTCTCTCTCTCTCTCTCATCCTTAATTTTTGGATAAAAAATAAGCTTCCAGTTTAGTTTCTCCCTAAAGATTTCAATTTCTTTGCACACTATGCAGTTCTCTCTATTAATTTTTAAATTTCTTGCCCTAGGCAGCTATCGCTCTTTCTCTTAATCTATAGTTTTTGCCATATTTGTTTTTTAATTTTTCCGCCATAACTAAGCTCTCTCTCTCTTTCTTTTTCTCTTTCTCCTAATATTTTTGTTTTTTGGCAGTACGCAGTCCTCCTCTCTGAATTTCTAATCTTCAAGATATAAACAACTCTTTCTTTTAATTTCAATTTCCATGTAATAAAAACATCTCACTTGCCTAATTTTAACTTTTCATGCCATAGATAGCTCTATATCTCTGCCTCTCTCTTAATTTGTGATTATTTTTGCTGCAAGCACTACACTCGTTAATTTTGGAGTTTCTCTCCCATAAGCTGCTCTATCTTTATCTTTTGTAATTTTCAGTTTTTGTTCCGTTAACATCACCCTCTTGCTTAATTTCTTGCCATAAGCAGTACTCTCTCTCTCTCTCTCTCTCTCTCTCTCTCTCTCTCTCTCTCTCTCTCTCTCTCTCTCTCTCTCTCTCCAAAGATATGCCATAATTATGAAATATATGGTAAATGTCCGTATTTAGACGGATATAGAGACGAATGCAGAGATCTTCATCCAAAAATATACAAAAGCCTAAATGAAGGAAAAGGATGCAAATTCAACAAAAAATTGTCGATATATGCATCCTGCAACCATGAATGAAAGTAAGAAAACTCAGCAAACAGAAAAGAAAAATCAAAGCTAAAATGAAAAAAAAAGAAACAAAAAAGCAAGCCGAGTATATACCACACTATGCACAAAAGGCCCCAAGACATGATGCCTTTCAACCCAAACATGCTCATTTAGAGCCCAACTATAAAGAATGCATCTATAATGCCAGAGGTTGGTGCAGATATGAGGATAATTGCAGGTATACACACAAAAATAAATATGAAGGCGAAAGAGCAAATATAATAGAAAAGTTAGATTTCATAATGGCAGAATTCCTGGAAATGAAGAAAAGAACATCATATCAGAATAGAAAGGAAGCATGGAGAATCCATATTATTACCAATATTAAATTATGGGGATGAAACACAAACCATAATAGTGATGAATGCACAGGGTTTAGTCACGAGTAACTCCAAAAGGAAAATAGAGTTCTTAGAAGAACTAACCCAAATTGAAAAAATAGATATATTAAATATATTTGAAACATGGTATTCCCAAGAGACTGGCAGTGATGACCAGATAAAGGGTTTCCAAATATAGATCAGACAGAACAAATAGGAATCAAGGGGGAACCGCAATATATGGAAGAGACAAATCAAGGAAAAGTCTGTGAAAAATACAGCAACACAGAATGTGAATTGATTGCGGTAGAATTTGAATTTGAAAAACTAGTGAATATTGTAGTTTACAGACCCCCAAATACTAAGGAGTTTGACATAATAATAGAAAAAATAGATGATATATGTAGAAACCATAAAGATTGGTTTTAAATTTTCTTTTCCTTTCGTGGATTGGAAAGAACGGATAGAAGAAAGTGGTTGTATATATACATTTAAAAAAGAGAGTAATAGTAGCGCAGAAGATAAGAGGCAATTTGGAAAGCTTCAAGATATGCTATTAGAACATAATATGCAACAAATTAACCACATTCTAACAAGAAAGGAAAATGTCCTAGATCTAGTATTTGTGAATGAGGTGAATTATGTTAAAGAAATAATAGTGTATAATACGGGAATTTCAGACCACAATGTCATAGAATTAATAGTCTATTTCAAAGTAAGTGATCGCAGAGATAATCAAAGCACAAAACGTTGGGAAGGATATGGAAAATATAATTTTTACAGTAAGAATATAAAATGGTCAGAAATAAATGAAGAACTGAACAAAGAATGGAAAAATGTATTCGTAAGTGATAATATACAGGTAAATACAGATATACTATACAAAATACTGAAGAAAATTGTTGAAAAATATATACCGAAAAAAAGACAATAAACAAAAGACATGCATACCAAGAGACAGAAGGATCTTAATTCAGAAAATTAGAAAGTGGAAGAAAATTCTAGCAAAAGAAAAAAATGTGTGGAAAATGATGGAAATAAAATTTAAGATAGAAAATGCAGAACAAAAGATTATACAATCGAAAGAAAATGAAAAAAGGGACTTAGAAGAAAGGGCACTTCAAAATATAAAAAAAAAACCAAAGTACTTTACTCCTATGCAAAAAAAGATGAATAGAGGGAGATTAGAAATAGGCCCTCTAAGAATTGAAGGATGGTTAACGAAGGAAAAAAAGGAAATATGCAACATATTAGCAGAAAAATATAAGAGTGAGTTCACGCCAAGAATTGCGAATGAGTATAATGAAACAGAAATGAAAGAAGAAAATGTTGAATATCTAACGGATATAGATATTAATGAAGCAGATATTGTCAAGGCTATAAGCGAAATTGAAAATTTATCGGCAGCCGGACCAGATGGAGTTCCACCGATTTTGTTAAAAAAAACTGCACACACTATTGCAAAGCTGCTTGCAATACTGCTAAGACAAAGTGTAGATATGAGCGAGATATATGTTAAAACATAAATTAGCTTATTTAACCCCTATTTTCAAAAGTGGATCAAGACTAGAGGCATGCAATTACAGACCTGTTAGTCTAACATCACATATTATGAAAGTGTATGAGAGGGTAATAAAAAAGAAAATAATTAATCATTTGGTTAAAAATAATTTGTTTAATATAGGTTAACACGGTTTTGTGCCCAGAAAAAGTACACAAACCCAACTAATAGCACACTATGAAAACATATACAAAAATATGATAAATGAAAAAGACACAGATTTGATCTATCTAGATTTTACAAAAGCCTTTGACAAGGTAGACCATAATATATTAGAGAAAAAAATGAGAAAGCATAATATTGTGGGAAAGATAGGAAAATGGGTAAAAAAATTCCTGCAAAACAGAAAGCAGATAGTGGTTGCAAATGACGAGAAATCAGATGAAGCTCATGTAATATCTGGCGTGCCACAGGGTACGCTATTAGCTGCACTGCTGTTTGTTATTATGATCTCAGACATAGACTGTAATGTTAAAGACTCTGTAGGGAGAAGTTTCGCCGATGACAGTAGAATAAGTAGAGAAAGTTCTTGTGATGAAGGTATGAACTCATTACAAAGAGATCTAAACAAAAAATATGAATGGGCGGAGATAAATAGGATGGTATTCAACTCCGATAAATTCGAATCAATAAATTATGGAAACAGAGAAAGAATGGTATATGCATACAGCGGACCTAATAACGAGACAATCACAAGCAAGGAAGCAATTAAAGACCTTGGTGTAATGTTAAATAGGAATATGTTATGCAATGACCAAATAGCAACACTGCTGGCTAAATGTAAAGCAAAAATGGGAATGTTATTCAGACACTTTAAAACAAGAAAAGCTGAACACATGATTATGCTTTACAAAACTTATGTACGTAGTACACTCGAGTACTGCAATGTGATATGGTACCCATACTACCAAAAGGATATTGCACAAATAGAGAGTGTACAAAGGTCCTATACTGCTAGAATAGAAGAAGTTAAGGACCTTGACTACTGGGAAAGACTGCAATTTTTAAAATTGTACAGTCTAGAAAGGAGAAGAGAACGCTACATAATAATACAAGCATGGAAGCAAATAGAAGGAATTATTGAAAACATCATGGAGCTAAAAATATCAGAAAGAGCAAGCCGAGGTAGATTACTAGTGCCAAAAAATATACCAGGGAAACTAAGGAAGGCGCACAGGACATTAAACCACTACGCACCAGCATCGATAATGCAGTGACTATTTAATGCGCTGCCAGGTCATCTAAGAAACATATCAGGAGTGAGCATAGATGTGTTTAAGAATAAGCTCGATAAATACCTAAAATGCATCCCAGACCATCCAAGACTGGAAGATGCAAAATACACCGGAAGATACATTAGCAACTCTCTGGTGGATATACGAGGTGCCTCACACTGAGGGACCTGGGGGAACCCAAACATAGAATAAGGAATAAGGATAACGATTCTCTAGAACACTAGGTATCATTGATGAGCCTGCTGAATGGATTGAATATTGGCTGACAAACAGAAAACATAGAGTTGTAATCAATGGAGAAGCCTCAGAGTGGGCAGCTGCTACAAGCACAGTACCTCTAGGATCCGTCCTTGACCCATTACTATTTCTGATTTACATTAACGACATAGATCTAGGATTGACTAGGGAATAGCTAAATTTACGACGGTATTGCGGCGAACTCATAAGATGTAGAAGCCTTAAGAGAGGATCTAATCAATTTAGGAGAACGGTTCAGAAAATGGTAAATGCCTTTCAATAGTGGTAATTGTAAATTTATGCACATAGGTTATAGTAACCAACAAACAGATTACTTACTGCTGGGTAACGAAATAGATAGTGTGGACCAAGAGGAAGGTGTCGGTATTATTATTATCAAAGATTTGAAGTTCGCCAAACAAATCATAAAAGTTTAAAAGAAAGCGCAGAAACTAATAGGTTACATAAAGTAACAATGCAAATACAAAAATAAAGGCACTGTACTGCAGCTGTACACATCACTTGTAAAACCTCATCTAGAATGCGGAGTCCAATTCTGGGCTCCAAGTATTCAGAAGAATATAGGTGGACTGGAAGCAGTACAAGATAGGGCCACCAAACTAGTCCCAACACAGATAATTTGGATATAGACGGAGAATAGAACATTTGAGCTTATTTGATCTACAAACTCGACGACTAAGGATGACAGCTAATAGAGGCATTAAAAGATTCTTAAGGCAATAACAAATATATATTCCATCAATCTCTTTACGCTTAGCACAAATCAGTCCAGAGGTAACAGATGCAAACTGAAATTGAAGACATACACCACTCAGTTTGATAATTTCTATACTTACAAAATAGCAAATGCTCCGTGGATGTTTTTGAGACATTCAAAATCCTTGTAACTCCTTGTAATCCTTATGATCAGCTCTCTCTCTCTCTCTCTCTCTCTCTCTCTCTCTCTCTCTCTCTCTCTCTATAGTTTCTAATTTTCAAGCCTTAAGTAGCTCTTTCTCTTTCCTAATTTCTATTGTTCACCCTATCAGAGTTCTCTTTATAAGTCTTTCTCTTTTAATTTTCAGTTTTTCAGTTCGTAAGCAGCTCACTTTACCTCTCTTAACTTTTGATTTTCTCTCTCTTTGTCTTTCTTAGTTTTGAATCAAGTAAGTAGCTTTCTTACTCTCTTTCTCACTGCATCTTAATTACTTTGTCTACATAACATAAGCAATTCTCTCTCTCTCTCTCTCTCTCTCTCTCTCTCTCTCTCTCTCTCTCTCTCTCTCTCTCTCTCAATTTACTTGACATAAGTAGCTCTCTTTCCCTCTTTTAACTTTTAAACTTTGTGCCGTAAACAGAGTTCTCTTACTCTTTACCTCTGTCTTTTAATTTTAATTTTCCTACCTTAAGCAGATTTCTTTTTCTCACTCTGTTCTCCAATTTTTTTTTATTTTCATACCTTGAGTACCTCTCTCTCACTTTTTTAATTCTTTACTTTTCACACATAAAAAAGCTCTCTCTCTCTCTCTCTCTCTCTCTCTCTCTCTCTCTCTCTCTCTCTCTCTCTCTCTCTTTCTATTTTTGCGCTTCAAGCAGCACGTGCTCTGTCTCTCGCTCTTTCTAATTATTGAACCGTAAGCAGCTCTCTTTCTCTCTTATTACATTAGATTTTCACGTCTTAAGCAGCTATTTCTTTTCAACTGTCACAATTTTTACACAGTAAGTATATGTCTGTCTGTTTGTCTGTCTCTCTACCTTCCTTTTCCTAATATTTAATGTTCTTACTATAAGCAGCTCTCTCTCTCTCTCTCTCTCTCTCTCTCTCTCTCTCTCTCTCTCTCTCTCTCTCTCTCTCTCTCTCTCTCTCATCAGTTCTTTTTTACGTTATAAGTGAGTATATTTCTCTTGAATTCTTTTTTTTTTTTTGCCGCAATCAAATCTCTTATGCTTCTTAATTGTTGCGTCTGAATCAGCTCTTCCTCTCTCAATATTTTTGAAGCTTCTGACTCCTTCTCTCTGGTAACGTTTTACTGTAAGCATCTCTCTCACTCTACCTATCCCTTTCTTTCTCTCTATTTGTTTGCAGTGTAAGAAACTTCTCTCTCTTTTTTGCTTTCCCTCCATCACTCGGTGTACCGGGGTTACTGTCTATTACTAGTCCTGAACGGCCCACTGCGATTAATAAGAAGGCGTTTTAGCATGGTCCATCGAGTTTCAGTTCACTGTTTTAAAGTTTGCCGTAGAAAAAAAAAAAAAAAAAAGGAATAATAATAATAATAAAAAATAACAACCCTGGAATAAATGTTACCTGGCATTTACCGTTTTAAAAACGGTTATATTGACGTTAAACAGTGATATTCCGGTCACCAACCCGTAAAAGATGATAACAAAGTAGGTTACAAAATACGGTCGCCCGTATTTCTGAAAATATGGCTGAGAACCGTATATTTTTTTTTACGAAGAATTTCCGATTAAAAATTACGGTTTTTTAAACAGTGTTGCTTTGTCTTCCATCTTTCATCATCCCTTTAGCCTCCCCCAATTTGATCTCTAATTTCCTTAACCTTGCATTTTTAAGCTTACCCCCGGCCCCCTTTGTATAGGTTAATCTTTCGAATGTGATATATAGTAGTCTAGTAATCTATTGTTATTAAAAGTGCAATAATAACAATGGTAATGATATTAATGAGGTATGTATGAAATTTTGTATTCTTATCCTTATAGACTGCAGGGAAAGATTTACCTATCATTAAATCTTGAAAATATTTCTTATTAACATTATGATTCCGACATATCCTTCTTATTTGGATGGGAAATGTACTATGCTAATAATAATAATAATAATAATAATAATAATAATAATAATAATAATACGTCGTGCTATACTGTTATACGCAATAGCTCTCTCTCTCTCTCTCTTCTCTCTCTCTCTCTCTCTCTCTCTCTCTCTCCCCTAAAAGAACAATGTCATTCTCAGAATTGAGATGCAACATGACAAAAGCACAGAGTAAAAAAAGAGAGGTAAAATGACAAAGTTGTCTCGCAGGTACGGAAACAACAGAGGTCTTTTGTTCTCTTAACACAAAGCTAAGCTTTCCGACGGACTACTGCTTCTACAACAGACTTTATAGGGTCTAAGACTTTTTCTAAGCCTTCGTTTGGTTATGATTTTAGTATTTAAAAGCGTTTATTTGTTTTATTTAGTAACTGCTAAAGGTTTTATTACCTCTACATAGTATTTAGGGGCTATCATATGGTCTACTGTATATCAATGGTTTCAAGAAGTCTTCATATTTGCTAAAAATTTTTAAACGCCTTTCATATTAGCAAATCAGAAATTTCATTTGGTCAATATCTTATTTTGCAAAAGTCTTCTTCTCTTCTGGATTGCAGTTCCAAGGACCCTTTGGTTGATATATTTTTAGTTTATTGAAGCCTTTGCTTGATTTATATCTTAGTTTTTAAAGTTCTCTACCTCCAGTAGAGATTAATATGAATTTTAATGCAATTAAAGAAGAAACAGTGACAAAGGATACAGTAGCAAAAAGAACAGCAAAGTTAGTTACTAGAAGTTGTTGAATTATGTTTAGTTAAACCACCATAACAACAACATAAAAAACAGAGCAACATAAGAAGCAACTACTGTAAACAAAGTTGAGACTTATCAACTGCTGAAGTAAACTTGAACCAAAAAAATGAAAGTAAAAAACTAAAATAGGAAGAAAACTATCAGTAAATTCCCAAATAATGCATTGAGAAAACTTTTGAATTTGTTGATTTAGAAAAAATGAAGTCTGTTGTAAAAAATCAAAATGATTAGATTACTTTCCCGTACTCAGGGGAAAAAAAAGAATCAGTTACAATACCAGATATCCGTTGCTTGTTTAATAATTTGTTGTATTACATCCATTTTTTTTTGTGCTTTTACCGTAAAATCGCGTTACTGATGTGTTTGACTGGTTTTATAGAATGGTCAAGAATTTTAAGACAACGCTAGCCATTTGTTGTATCGTGAAATTCGTGGACCATATGTAAATATCCTTGTAATTGCCTGCAATCTGCATGATGTCAAGTTTAGAAACTTTGGTCTCTGAAATAGGTTTGAACTATTCCCTCTACCCTTTAAGAAAATAGTACTTTTTGAAATTGATGCCATACCAAAGGTAGTGGGGATGGTATTATATATTGAGAATGACCACCTTGCTAATTGTCATTTCTATTTTGAATTGGAATGCCATGAAGTCAATACATAAAGGTTTGTAGCATAAGAATTATTTTTTTTGTGTTCCGTGTAGCGACATTCAGACTAAGATGATGCTTTTCTGACTGGAAGATGATACAAATTCCTCTTCTGTGTTTGTTGTTGAATTCATTGCTCATCATAGGGATTAGATGGAATCGGTTTCATCTACCAGTTACCATGGATTAAGAGCTTCATAATCTCCTTCTGTTTCTGATGGTAAGCTAATTACAAAGGGCTTTGTAATACAAATCTGAAGAGATGGGAGTTGGTAGATCCTCTAATTATAAAACTTTTAACTAAACAATTCAGAGTATAATTATTGAAGGGCAGCAAAGTAATTACAGGAACGAAATCCCCCAAAGAAGTAATATTTTGATAGGTTTAGTACTATTCAGCATTCTAAAAGTTCATTCCTTTAGTGACTAAATTAGCGAATGCTCTTACTATTACGAGTATAGTTGAATAGGTGAAACTTCAAAAGTTCAAATCTGGGGCGAATGTTTTTCTGTTCGGCAGGCTGATTGTTATAAACTTATCAATTATCAATGCATCTTAATTTGCATTATTTTCTATATCTATATGATAGTTCATTATCTACTTTAGATTTTTTTTCCGCAATAGGCTGATTCCTTTTTTGGGACCCTTGGACTTGTAACATTCTGCTTTTTCATAGAATGATGCAACTTAGCTTCTAGTGGTCTTGGTACTACTACTACTACTACTACTACTACTACTACTAACAATGATAATTATTATGATAATAATGATAATAGTAATGATAGTGATTATTATTATTATTATTATTATTATTATTATTATTATTATTATTATTATTATTTGTTAAAAAGGCTTATCCAACCGGAACCTGCAGCAAGATTCTTATGGGTGTAAATTTCCTTTCGCGTATGCTAAATAGACAGTAAATGAATGATTTAACATACAATTGCCTCATTCCAACAATGCTAATCTTTACATTTTTCTATTCAATATAATATCCCATTCTTATCCAAGTATTTGATTAATAGGCGTGTTGATCTCATCTTTCCCTGAAAATTCTGCTGCCAGGGAGTTAAACAGTAAGTTAATTCTATAATTTAGACATTATTCTTCTGATTTAATGCTATTATTATAATTTATTGTTAATCAAATAGGCATATACTTTTTTATATACTTCTTTTGCTGGATTCTAATTTTCTTTGCTGATTCTACCTAGAATATTTTGGCATTATTCTTTCCGCAGGCAAGCATAGACACAATAGAGATCCAACACCAATTTACTCTTATAACTCTTTTCAAACAGAGCACTCCGACATTGCACAGTTGCACCAAAAATAGTCCGTACGGGTTACACGGCTAGATGACCTTCACTTACACTTTCATATAATTTTTCAATGTGAAAAAGAAATTTTTACTGAAACAAAATTAAAGTTTAGTGCTATAATCTAGAAAAAAAATAAGAAACATAAATTACATTACAATTACGGTTTACATTTTCCAGTTAGCAGTTACAAGCAAACACTGCAATAAGATTACAAGATAGTGTTAGTAACTCAGTAAAGCACCTTGCATTTACAAACAAACAATGAAAAAAACATACACTGGACATTAGAACTACAAGTTTGTAGTTATTAACTTACAAAAGCACCTTCATTTACAAGTAAATCACATAAACAAGACATTGAAATTACAAAGATACAAAACTATAAAAGGTATGACTGGCCAATGGAGTAATAATTGCCAGGTACTTAACACAACTACAATCTGTTTGACATACGGCTGTTCTTGCTTTACATCGCTCATCATTTCAAATATCAAATACAAAATAAAATCCATGCTACACCATTTTATGGTCTCTACGTCGTACAATAACAATGAAGCACTTTACTGTACTGAAGATATATGGTTTTCATAAAATGAAAGCAGATTGAAAATACTTTTTCGTGTTTAGTAAATGAATATGGACCGTATGTCACTTTTTAAGGTCAACATCCGACCTACGTCGAAAATTGACTTATTTTGGGCTCTTGGAACGATTAACGACGAAGGATGGGGTATTAAACTGCCATAGGGCTTTATGAGGGTGCAGGACTTTCTGGAAGAGAATGTAAGGGATTAAAGCAGTTACTGGTATTCAACGAATAGAGAGCCACATGGCAGGTCTCCTGGTTGGGGACAAAGACAGGCATATGGCACCTCTTGGTATCATACCGCTGGTTTTTATGTTGCCTTTTTTATTCCTCTTTGTCACTGGCATGGGTTCCCACTGCATGGAGAAACATGTCAACCTTAGTACCATGGCTTTTTAGCATCTTGTAAATTGCAATTCCTAGGGGATGTAATCACTTGGAGAGGTGTGGTGATACTGACTTTCTTCAGCGCAGATTTCCATGCATGTGTAAAGAATAATTGGCTCAATAGATAGCTCATGAGTGCTCCTATTTACTGAAAATATAGGGCGTTTTATATATATATATATATATATATATATATATATATATATATATATATATATACATACTGTATATAAATATATATATATATATACCATATATAAATATATATATATATACATATATATACATACTGTATATAAATATATATAGATACCATATATAAATATATTTATACTGTTTATATGTATATATATATATAGATATATATATATATATGTATATATACTGTATATAAATATATATATATATATATATATATATATATATATTCATATATATGTATATATGAGCTATATACATATATATATATGTATATATATATAGATATATATATATATATATATATATATATATATATATAGAAAGAGAGAGAGAGAGAGAGAGAGAGAGAGAGAGAGAGAGAGAGAGAGAGAGAGAGAGAGAGTGAATACAAAAAAAGTAAAAGAAAAGATAAAATCTAAATTTGAAACCAAAGATAAACCAAAGGAAAAAGAAACCGTTAACAATGTATCACCATTTTCGAGAACTCATAGAAGTATCAATATGATTAAAATCAATCCAACGGAAGTTACCTCAAGAATTGTTGATTGTCTGGGATCATAACATCAATGGTCATTGATGTTACATCAAGACACCAAAGAGAAACAAAAGGGAAACAAGCAGGTGGACCACAGTTTTCGAGAACCCAAATATAGAGGCACCCGCATTAGTCGGTGACTTCTCAATTCACTGATTTCCAACGACCTCACAACTAACCCAACTGGTGCACCAACCCTTAAATTCCACTTGGCTTCACCCCCCCCCCTCGCCCCCATATCCAACCCCATCCAAAATACCCTACTTTAAAAATAAAACCCTCTCGTGATGTCACTGGCTTCATATCAGGGCATCAATCAAAGTCTCTTTTCAACTCTCGATCAATTCGCTAATCACCATCTAATCCACTCGAATGATTTTCCTCTCAGTTGATTGACCAAATGCCATAAGGCCCAAAAATTTCTTTGACAATCATTAGATTTTGTTTTAATTTTATTCTAGGTTGTCAGTTTATTTGTTTTGTATAATTCTTTTATTAGATCATAATGTAAAAACACGCTAATTCTATGTTAATATAAACGTTGTAAATTGACAGAAATGAGTTAGTCAAGCAAATATACGCACAAACACACACGCACACACACACATATATATATATATATATATATATATATATATATATATATATATATATATATATACACACACACACACACACACACACACACATATATATATATATATATATATATATATATATATATATATAGAAGTACTTCGGATCTTATATTCAGTTTCAGACTTGTTACTGAAAAATCTTGGGAATACAATAAACCACTGTAAATAGCTTTTATAGATTTATGAAAAGCATTTGACTCTTTGCCTAGGAGCAGATTATGGAGGTGCTTAGGAGAAGTTTATAGACTGGATGGTAGACTGGCAGCTGCGATGAAGTGCATAAACGAATCATGCAAGAATAGTTTAGAGTGACAACGGGAGTCAAGAAGGGAAGCGTCCTTTCTCCACTCTTGTTCATTGCATATATGGAAATGGTTATCAAAGAGTTTAACGAAACATTCGCATTTCAGAAGACATCATGATATTTGCAGATGACATAGCATTTTGGAAATATGACCAGGAAAAATTCGAAAGAGGTTTCCTAGGTTTAAATGGATTATTTAAGTGAAGCAGGACTAAAAATGGATGAAGCAAAAACAAATATTAACAATCACAAACGAACCATCAGCATCAACAAACGTTATGATAGGGGACATTGTAATAAAGGACACACTCACTCAAATATCTAGGCTATGTGTTTATAGAAAAGGGTGATAAAACAAGGGAGAAATAAGTGAAAGAATAAAGAGATATAATGAATGCGCAGGAGCTCTCTTTCCAATAATTAGAGAAGTAAAGAAGTAAAGAAAGCTATATTTGAGGATTTACTAACACCAATAATGACATATGGATCAGAGAACTGGACATTGACAAGCAGAGACAGAAGTAGGGTCCAAGCCTCAGAGATGAAAACCCTTAGAGCAATATTACATAGAACAAGAAGGGAGATAATAAGAAATGAAGAGGTCAGAGGAACAGTTGCAGTAGTTCCAATGATGAGCAAGATTGAGAAGGTATGGCTGAAATGGCTCGATCATGTGATCAGAATGGATGAAAACAGAAAAGCATAGAAAATATGGAGCTGGACACCTGATGGAAAGAGATCGAGAGGCAGATCACGTTAACGCCGGAGGGATGGAATTGAAGAGATATTAATAAAACACAATATGTCAACAATTGAACAGCTGAGAAGAGAAGGAATATTTGATGATAGAAGGAAGTGGGGATGACGAATGACGCCACTGACAGGCTGAAAAGCCTACCTGGGAGTGGAATTAAGAATATATATATATATATATATATATATATATATATATATATATATATATATGTATATATATATATATTTATATATATATGTATATATATATATATATATATATATATATATATATATATACATATATATATATATATATATATATATATATATATATATATATATATATATATATATATATATATATATATATATATATATATATATATATATATATATATATATATATTTATATATATATAGATAGATAGATAGATAGATAGATCGATAGATAAATGTGTATACCATTTTCCTATATCATATATAGTAAATGTTCTGGGAATAAATCTATTTTCAGAGATCCTAAAAAGGAACAGATGAAGAGAAAAAATAAATCAAATTTCACTGGCATTCACCTTTTAGTCTGATGAATCTGCGGTGATCCCAGAGACTGAAAACTTCCACTATATGCATATTTATTCAATTTATATTAATTCTATTTTGTGGAAAGTCTTTTAGGAGGCAGATTGCTAAGACCGCGTCAAGTTTCTTGACCCTATCAGACATACATTGTAATGCTCAACCCAGTTTCTCAGTGTGTACAGTATTTATCATGTAAGGCTATATTTGTGGTACAGTATTAAGTGCAAATCCTTTTCTTATTTTTACCTGTATTAGCCTGTATTTAGATACTACCGCTAGAGAGTTGTGGGGTCCTTCTATTGGCCAGAAGGTACTACTTGGATCCTTCTCTCTGGTTACGGTTCTTTTACTTTGCCTACACATACGCCGAATAATCTGGCCTATTCTTTACAGACTCTCCTCTGTCCTCATACACTTGACAACACTGAGATAATCAAACAATTCTTCTTCACCCAAGGGGTTAACTTCTGAACTGTAATTGTTCAGTGGCTACTTTCCTCTTGGCAAGGGTAGAAGAGACTCTTTAGCTATGGTATGCAGCTCTTCTAGGAGAAGGACATTCCAAAATCAAACCGTAGTTGTCTAGTCTTAGGTAGTGCCATAGCCTCTGTACCATGGTCTTCCACTGTCTTGGGTTAGAGTTCTCTTGCTTGAGGGTACACTCGGGCACACAATTCTATCTAATTTTCTTTCTCTTGTTTTGTTAAAGTATTTATAGTTTATATAGGAAATATCAATTTTAATGTTACTGTTTTTAAAACATTTTATTTTTCCTTGTTTCATTTCCTCACTGGGCTATTTTCCCTGTTGGGGCCACTGGGCTTATAGCATCTTACTCTTCCAATTAGGGTTGTAGCTTAGCAATTAATAATAATAATAATAATCTACTTGGCTTTGTAACTTTATTATCATTTATTTCAATTCCCTGTCTAATTACTCTTTCTCTTTCTCTCTTTTTATAGATCGACAAAGGAAGAACGTAATTGAATGTCAAATACAAAGCAGCCCTCCCATTCAACGTGATCTCGTAGTAACTCTTCACGTGGTATAAGAGATCCCACTAATACCGTTCAAAGGGGGGTCTATCTTTAACTGTTTATAATTGCCTCGAAATAAACTATAGAAGGAAATATAAGGAAATACGAAATACCAAGACATCTGATGAAAAAGGTTGATCTCTGAGATAACTTGCTAGCTAATTATTTGTTACTTTAACTCGATCGTCATCGATGATGGCAGAGAGACTCTAATCAAGCCTTCGCGAAATTATCTTGTCCAGCTTCTTACGATCAAAGTAAATTAGTAATTCTGTAGCTCTGAAGGTATACTGTAATGCAAAGGCCTGTGTACAAACATACAAACACAACACAATCGTACACTTGAGTTTTTTTTTTTTTTTTTTTTTTTTTTTTTTTTTTTTTTTTTTTTTTTTTTTTTTTTTTTTGAAGGGAAGGTTGTATTTGCCTACTTTTTGTCAGTATATCTTCACATTGAAATGTATCCGTCTTGATTTTTGACGAGGCTAAGCCTTATCAGTTTCGTGTAGATCTAGTGTAAGATTATTTTTCTTTTTCTATTTTCCTGACATTCCCTTACACTACCAATTCTCCATTAGATCTCACTTTATTTAGTATGGAAATTACTCAACACCTCAATATGTGCAACGGAATGAAGATTTGTTAAGCATAAGAGTGCAAAATGTGCTTTCCTCAGTGGGATAATGATGTGCTTAGAACAATTTTACAATAGAATTATCAGCAACTGTGCTAAGTCACTGCAAGTTTCACATAGAAAACTGTTCTCTCTCTCGATATCTATATATCGATATATATAAACACACACATATATATATATATATATATATATATATATATATATATACAGTATATATATATGTATATATATATATATATATATATATATATATATATATATATATATATATATATATATATATATAGGTAGTAGGTTGGCCGAGGCATTAGCCACCCATCGAGATACCGCCGCTAAAGTTATTGGGGCCTTTGGTTGGCCAGAAAGTACAACATTGTGTCCTTTTCTGGTTACAATTCTTTTTTCCTTTGCCTACATTTACTGTACAGCGAATAGTCTGGCCTATTCGTTATATATTTTCCTCTTCTTCATATACCTGAAACACTAAGGAAACTATTTTTCCTCAATCATGTGGATATCTACTGAAATTGTTCAGTGGCTACTTGCCACTTGATATGGATAAAAGGAACTGTTTTGCTATGGTCAGCAGCTCTTATACATATAAACTCGAAAATCAAACCAGTGTTATTTAGTCTTTGGTAGTGCAATAGCCTGTGTACCCTTGTCTTCCACCATACTGGGTCAGAGTTGTCTTGCTTGAAGATACACTCAGGCACACTAATCTATTTGTTTTCTCTTCTTAGTTTCTTGAACGATGTATAGGGCAGGCTTAATAGAAGGACCATGGATGCCTGGTGGTTTACCAAGAGGTTGCCTTTTCCCTAACTTCTTCTTTTCTTCTTCTATGGTATTCATTTTCAAAAGCATTGCTACTGTCCTTTCTTCTGTTGAAGTGGCTATCATGACTTGCACTTACATGGAGTGCTGGCTCGGTAATTCTGTCCCATTTTATTCAACATTTAGTCCTTAGTCTGTGAGTTGGGTGAATCTCTTTGTATATAGTCGTGTACATATTGTTATTGTTATTTTTATTGTTAAGTTTGTTTTCAAGTATGATGAGTCCTTTGTATTGCTTTTCATTGTTACTCTGTCCAGAGACAATGAACAAAGTCCAAGACCAGTGTGTCATAAACTTCGCTAGTGTCATCCCGTTTATTACAACATTTGTAGACTGCATGGCAATATTAGAGACCTTCTAGTCGTCTTCAGACAGTATGATATTCTATTATACTCAGAAACCTGTGTTTTTCAAAGGAAGCACTTACCTGAGCTATTTGTTCCAGGTTTTAAGAAGCCAATAAATTTGAAACCTGATGCCAGACTACTCTGCTTCTCATAAGTCCTGCTACAAATGCAGATGCCCTGAGATTCAGGTTATTAAAGATCGTGGTAGGCATAATAACTTTTATCTGCGTTTCATCTATCTGAATTCAGACTTTGATGATTCTATCTTTGATTTCCTTCTTACCACTATGGCTAAGATACAAGCTTTTGTGCTTTTTGTTGATTTAAATGTTCACCATAGCATGTGGTTAAATTCTGGTAATCGTACTGATTGCCATGGCTTCTTGGATTTTTCTTCTGAACCAGTCTGTGAGCAAATCATGAGTGAGGCTACTCACAAGTCTAGTAATTGCTTGGACTTAGCATACACTAACTGTTCAGTTGGAATGTCAGATCAAATTTAAAAGGGAGTAGATGTGTCTATTTTTATCGTCATTACTGAATTTCTCTTAATAGATTACAGAGAGTACTAGATGATGGGCACCATAGAGACTATAGGAATGTAATATTTTGTGTTCCTTAGGGCAGTGTTGTTGGACAATTTTTCCATACGCATGATATGCATTTTGGCATAGAAAACAAGCTTGTTGCATATGCAGATGATGCTACTCTCTTTGTATAAATTCCATCTCCGGAATTTAGACCTATGGTTTCAGTCACTTGATAGAGTTTTAGCTAAAATTAGAGCATGGCGCAAATTATGGGGCATGAAGTTGAACCCTAACAAAATTCAAAGTACGATTGTAAGTAGAAAATAGCGGTTCTTCAACATCCAGTTCTTTATATTGACGGTCTTTCTTTAAGCATATAAAACTTATTTAAAATTCTTGGTTTGATTCTTGTTTGCAAATTTATTCTTGAAAATCACATTCGCTCTGTTTCTTCTTCAATTGCACAAAATATTGGCTTAATAAAAAAAGTCTCTTGGGAAATGTTTTAATTGATTCATTCTACCTTGTTTTGAGTACTGTTCGCCTGTGTAGTCTTCAAGAGGAACTTGTGCTTTATAAAATTTCTTATGCACCGATCTGGATATTAATCTCTGGCACCGTCGTTCAATTAGTTCATTATGCAGGTTACATAAGATTTTCCGTATTCAGGTCTACCCAGACTATACAACAGACATGTTTTCTCATACTATACATTATTCTAGAAGTTTTATTCCCGCTATGAGCAGATTGTGGTATCATCTTCTTAATCAAGCAGCTGAATCAGTGGAACTTCAGAAGTTCAAACTCATTTTTTATTACTTTTATGTTGAGCAGGTTGACATAAGTCTTATTTATAGTTTATATATGACTGATCTGTTTTAATATTGTTACTGAGCTGGAAATATTTTATATTCTTTATTCATTACTTTTATATAGTTTATTTGCTATTCCCTTATTTCGTCTCCTTTCCCTGAAGGAGCCCTTGGGCTTGTAGCAATCTGTTCTTCCAACCACAATAACACACACACACACACACACACACACATATATATATATATATATATATATATATATATATATATATATATATATATATATATACATACATATATATATATATATATATATATATACATATGTATATATATATATATATATATATATATATATACATTATGCATAATGCATATTGAATTTGTGTGTTTGTGTCTCTCACCGAGTTACAATTTTACCGTTGCATTTTTTTCAAGCAGGTATAATGCCTGCTTGATTGCATTAAACACAGAAATATTTTATCTGCATCAACCGGTTTTATCGGAATTTGCATATTCATCCCCTCACTTCATAAAAATCACTAAGAAGAAAAAAAAAAAAACGACTGGACACCGTTACATGGAAAAGGTTAAAGGAATAATTATGAAGGTCATGAGAGTTCAAGATAATGATACAGCAATGAATTATTAGCAAATTAAATAAGTAAATAAATGAATAATTTTTGTTTCTTTTTTTTTTTAGTAATGACTGAATGATTTTATTAATAACATTTGGATTCGTGTGCAGTTTTTAACACAGGATTCTACTGCATTTATAATTTCATATAAGCGAATAACATAAATGGGAATAATTGTGTGAATAAAGGAAGAATCATATAGGCCTATATGTAAGTTATTACTATTTGAGTAAATATATAAATATATAAACAAATGAATATCTGAAAGTTTAAATTTAATATCAGTATTTAGGAAAAGGTGTATCTCGTCAAATAAAGTAAGAAATGAGCAGAATGGGAAAGGTAGACTATATGCAAGGTAAATTGTGTAAATGGTTTAAATTAGCCCAAAAATATATAAATGTTATTGATATTACTCTCTCTCTCTCTCTCTCTCTCTCTCTCTCTCTCTCTCTCTGAGTGCAAAAGATATTGAAATTCACACAATCTTTGCAAGTAAAAAATACAAAATAACTTTCTTTAAGAATTTCATTTGGATTATTATTATTATTATTATTATTATTATTATTATTATTATTATTATTATTATTATTATTATTGTTGTTGTTGTTGTTTTGTTTTTCTCGTTAAGTTTATTATGGTTAATAATCACTATTGTTGATGTTATTGTTGTTGAAGGCATAGACGATGTATAGCTCCATTTAGTATTTAAAAATTTCTGCCATATTTTAAATATCCCTTTACATTATGGTTCCTAAGTGAGCTATAACGGTTATGTCTCGCTTTTAAAGAATCCGATTCGGATGAATATGGTCTGCTCAAAATCCTCTTAGACGCAGAAACGAAGAAGGAGAAGCACACACACAGACACAGACACGCACACCCACACACATACACACACACACACACACACACCAACCTCACGGCAAACCCACGACGACGTCAGAGCTTAAAACCTCCGCCCCGATTGATTTCTTTTGGAACGTCTCAATAGCAAGAGACATCTTTCTCCATCTTGCCCGGGAACCAACGCTATCACGAGACGGAAGGTCGTATAGATAAGGGCCATAGTATGGTAATTCCAACTCAGTGTGCCTCTACTAAAAGGGCGACAAAGAAACGCATCGCTCAAGTTGTCATACGTCATTTGCCCAGAGCCAAATTTTAAGGTGATTGTGAAGTTGAGTTGCCATGTAGGGAAATACAGATAAAATTTTTCAGGGAAGTAAACTTTCTTTATTTTCCTTGTGAATGGAGTTATTGGTGCCCATTCCAAATGAATAGAAGAGGCGGATTATAAAGGCTTTTGTGAAATCTTCACGAATATTGTCATGCACAGCTTTGCTTTTCCTGCTTACTCTATTAGATAATCGACCACTTATGAAAATATGCACAAATAATAATCCATATGTATATATGAATATTTAAACACATACACACACACACACGCATATATATATATATATATATATATATATATATATATATATATGCCATAAATACCTCTTTATGGCCCAGTGGTAAGTCCCTGGAACCTCATCTTCAACTTGGTCCAGGTTCGAATCCTTGGCCGTCCAGAAGATATTATCATAAAGTTAATTCCCCCTTGTGTCTCTGATCCCGAGGCAGAGCGAATTCGATATTAAGAGATATTTATGGCTTAAATGAATACACGAAATATATAAATATATATATATATATATATATATATATATATATATATATATATATATATATATATATGTATATATATATATATATATATATATATATGCATATATATATATATATATATATATATATATATATATATATATATATATATATATATATATATATATATATATATATATATATATATATATAGTGTGTGTATAAATCAAACGATGTTGAAAGTGATTAACTTATTAGGCTATGTCTCGGCCTCTTTTCAACATCTGCACTAACGTTGTGA
This sequence comes from Palaemon carinicauda, assembly GCF_036898095.1. Lineage (NCBI taxonomy): Eukaryota > Metazoa > Arthropoda > Malacostraca > Decapoda > Palaemonidae > Palaemon > Palaemon carinicauda. The sequence continues at coordinate 68,375,428 of NC_090747.1, forward strand.
TGCTAGAGGTCAGAAAAGGCTCAGTTGTTGATGATTGCAGATGGTACTGCAATTATTGAGGACAATGGCAAAAAAATGGCAAAAGGTGATAAAAGAATTTGAAATTATTCAAAGTAAATTCTAGCATGAGTAATGTAATGAGGTTAAATTAGATGGAAGCTATTGTGGGTGGAGTATTAAATTCTATTACGGATTGTGGAAGAATAGCAGTGCTTGATTAATTCAGATATATGAGAGTAGATACAACAGATGATGGCAAGATGAAAGAAGAAGCAAGTTACTGATTAGGATATGTAAGAAAGATAGCAGGATGAGTTCAAAAGATAGTTTAAAAAATGAAATTATATGTGGAAGCCAAAATGGGAATGTGGGAAGAACTCTCCTGTTCTGTAGTTGAGTAAAATAGAAAGAAAACGGGTTGAAATTGTTGTGAGTAAGTCTTTGCCAAGTGTATGGTGTGTGAGAAGTATTGATAGGCTAAGGAGTGTAGAAATACAGTACATATAGCAGGAAGAAGCTGAATCATAGTATATTCAGATAGTTCGGTCATATATGGAAAAATGGAAGAAGATGGATAGTGAAAAGAGTTATTATACAATTCAGAGGTGTATGCGAGAGGGAGTAGAGGTAAGCCTTAAGAGGATTGGATATATGTGCAAAGAAGATTTTATAAATGAAGGGCCTCAATATCTTAGGAACACTGGAATCCATGCATGATTAGATTTATGACGCAATGTGTGTTGGGGGTTTAGTAAAGTTGCTGATGAGTCTTCTGTGTAAGTGGTTTGCTGAACCACATATTAATCCCCGGGTATACTATTAATGATGAATGTGCCATTGACTATCGTGTTTTTTCTTTGGAATCACTTCCTGTTAGAGAAAAAGATTTAATTCTAAATAAACACGTACAGATACAATTACACACAATACACACACATATATACATACATATATACACACACACACACACACATACATATATATATATATATATATATATATATATATATATATATATATATATATATATGACAGACGCATAACTACTCGACATCTCCCCGTCCCAAGAGTAGGGTGAAGAGAAAGTAATCATATCCTGGCGAGAGGGAGTTTCCCCGAGAGGAAAAGGGGAGCGGGTGGGAAGGGATGTACAGTATCTGTGTGTACGTGTGTTCATATCTATCCAAATATTCACCCGTCATATTGACAGGTTGCGTATACTAATAACTATAATATCTATCTAAGTATCAAACTATCTATCCATCTATCTATATCTATCTATCTATATATATATATATATATATATATATATATATATATATATATATATATATATATATATATATATATATATATATATATATATATCTATTATATAAAAATCCCATATCTATCCCTATATTATTCCTCTGTGTACCACAGTCTATGGAATATAACTTCCATTCTACCGTCCAGCCCCGACCTACTCCCTCTCCTCTGACTGATGACTCCTAACAAATATGCAGAATTAAGATCCATTTGTTCTGAGCTTCTAAAGGTAACATATTATCTCTAAAAGTGGGACTTGCGTGCTTTAATGCTAAAAAAAAGTAATCAGAATAGAAGAGAATATACGAAATTATGTTTATGTTGGGAGACAGGAGTTTATTGCAACATGTAATGATCTAAACATGTTGGAAGATGAGAGTATATTGCAACATGTTCTGGTGGTTTGAGCATGTCGGGGGTTTTATGATGTGGAAGGTGGTTTTTAGGAAGAGTATTGGAAAAGAATAAAAGCAACCAAAAAAGTTGTGGGGGCGGGGGTGGGGTTGTCCTTTAATAAGGATACACGAGCACGAGGATTTCAGTTTGTTCTAAGGGTCCAGACATGCAAATAGACTGGAAACGGAAGGATGGTAAGTTGAGCATATAAAGAAGATTCTTTAATCGATTTATGATTCGAGGGTCATATTCTAACGTATGACAACGAAAACCTCGTTATTAGAATATTCATTTGGGATACCACTTTCAGACTTAACCCCTCACCCCCTCGCTCCCTCAGTCAGCCAGACAATCAGAAAACCTCCGACTATCTTGAAATAGTTATATAATATTTCTATGAAATAAACGTGAAACTGCAGATAATTTCAGGAACAAGTTTCTATTCAAAAGATTACTCATGTGTAAAAGAAAGACGAGGAAAGTAACAAGAGAAGGGAAAATTATAGTAATATATACAAAACTTCTCAACTGAGGATTATATTACTCTAATATCATACATGTTTATTTGTTGTCCTGCTTTGTCATTACTTCCTCTGTATTTTCCTCACTGTTGTATCGATGACATTACCCTAGTTGTCCCACTATGGTATTTGCACATGTATTTTATTGCGTTTCTTTTCAATGAAATGTTTTCATACTTCTGTCAATGTAAATTGAGTAATTTGCCTCAGAGGTCTTTCAGTGTACAGAGAGAGAGAGAGAGAGAGAGAGAGAGAGAGAGAGAGAGAGAGAGAGAGAGAGAGAGATGAAACCGTCAATCAAAGCATCCATTAATACATAATGTCAAACTATTGACAGATTAGATACTTCATAAACAGAAAACTGGTTCTTAAACGGACGCTTGACGGACTGAATGAGAAATCCGCCTAGTCCGCGACGGAAGACTGACACATTTTGGAAAAATTAAATGTTCTTTATTTTACTCTTTTTTATAAGCTTTCCTGGTAGCGAAAACGAGAGAAGTTGGATAGACACAGAATAAAGTCAACAAACAATTGCTCCCCGGAGGTTGTTCCTCGCAAGGAGAGGAGGAGGAGGAGTAGGAGGAGGAGGAAGAGGAGGAGGAAACTGCCGGGAAAAATTAATGAGGTTCAGGAACTCGGCAAATCAAAAGAAGGATTTGGAAAAGGAAGACCGAGGATGAAGAGCCATGAAAAAGAATGTTTTGGCAAAAAAAAGTCTTCATTTAGAATGACTACACTTATGATCATCCCTATATAATGAAGAGAAAGTGTATAAGCCATTTATATATATATATATATATATATATATATATATATATATATATATATATCATTTATTTATACACACACACACGCATATATATATATATATATATATATATATATATATATATATATATATATATATATACTGTAGATATACATGTATATGCATATATATGTATGTACAGTATGTATGTATGTGTATGTATATATATATATATATATATATATATATATATATATATATATATACACACATCTTTCCTGTCACGCTGAACGGCAACTTCTTGGATAGCACAATATCACAAAAATTGCCCAAATTGTCGTATGGTAGTTAGGAAAGGGGAAGAGGGTAGGGTTGAATCTAATAATAATAATAATAATAATGTTTATTGGACAAAAAATATTTACATACAAAGATTTACAAAAAGAAAAAAGACTCAGTCCAAGCCCATGTGGAGCATGTGTATGCATATCTATCTAAATATTAGCCGCAATTTTTGATGGATCGTGTACACTAGTAGAGAATATTTTCCTCAGACACATTTTGTTATAAAACCAACAACCTAACAGACACGAAACCACTATGACTGTTATTATTATTATTATTATTATTATCATTATCATTATTATTATTGTTATTATTATTATTATTGTTGTTGTTGTTGTTGTTGTTGTTGTTAGTTGCTAAGCTACAACCCTAGTTGGAAAAGCAGGATGCTATAAGCCCAACAGGGAAAATAGCCCAGTGAGGAAAGGAAACAAGGAAAAATAAAATAGTTTAAGAACAGTAACAACATTAAAATAAACATTTCCTATATAAACTATAAAAACTTTAACAAAACGAGAGGAAGTGAAATTAGATAGAAAAGAGTGCCCGTGTGCACCCTCTGGCAAGATAGCGAACTCTAACCCAAGACAGTGGAAGACCATGGTATAGAGGCTATGGCACTACCTAAGATTAGAGAACAATGGTTTGATTTTAGAGTGTCCTTCTCCTAAAAGATCTGCTTACCCTAGCTAAAGAGTCTCTTTTACTCTTACCAATAGGTAAGTGGCCACTGAACAATTAGAGTGCAGTAGTTGAGACCTTGGGTGAAGAAGAAGTGTTTGGTAAACTCAGTGTTGTTAGGTGCATGAGGACAGGAGAATGTGTAAAGAATAGGCCAGACTATTTGGTGTATGTGTAGGCAAAGGGAAAGAACCGTAACCAGAGAAAAGAATCTAATGTAATACTGTCTAGTCAGTCATATGACCCCATAACTTTATAGCGGTAATACCATGGTCTTCCAAAACATGAGGATGACTAAATTGTTCAAGATCAGAAAACTTTCGTCTTTCTTTATAGTGTGGTGGCTAAACGGTAACTTAACTCTTTGTGCCGTATGCAGATTTGAATCTCATTATGAGTGGAGAGATTGACATTCATTTAAATACTCGTCGGATTTAGGACTTGCATTAGAAAACGCATCCCCGACCCTTAAAAAGTCAAGCAATTCTGACCATTTTATAACTCGTTCTGTAGTAATTACAGTCTTCGTTCAAACATTGACATTTTCCTTGTATGAATTCAGCGTTGGATACACAATGAAGCGATGAATTTTGTTCCAGTTTGAAAAATAAAATACATTTTGTAGTGAAGATGATACTAGTAACAGATCTGTAATGATAATTATTCTGTACAGACTAAACTGTGAACTCTGGTGGCTGCAGCATTAGGTTAACACGTGGCCTCTTAAATTACAACATATTAAGTGAAGGTCAAGAATTTGCTTTTGAAACATACTATTGGTTGATCAAAAAGTTACCTTTTCTGTCTCAAACTGCCTCGTAAACGCGTTAGGTAACTCCTGCCTACTTTCATTCTGTGGAAAGAGTAATTTTCTGATTGCAAAATTTGGTAACTATTTTTTTTTTTCCTAGAACCACCATATTTTGGATAATTTTTTCCGTATTTTTTCTTTTTTTTAAATCAACAAAATTACCGGTCGTGGGCTATATAAAGATATCAAGGAAGCCTGCTGCATTGATTGATCTGAACAATTTAAAAATTGATTTTCTGAAATTGGCAAGATATAAAAAAAATCAGGTTCTCTGCCCTTCTCTTCGTTTGTTCTCATTTCTTCATAACATTTTATCGGCGATCCTGTTTTCACAGAAATATTCTCTCTCGAGTTCTTTATGTTTCCATTCACCTTTCATTTCTACTTGGCACTCCCCCCTACCTCACCTCCGTCAGTTTCTCTCTGCTTCTCTCTTTCGCAGCCCAGGGTTTATTTCTTTTCTATTTGAAATGAGTCGTTTCTCTCTTGAAATTCATGAGAGATGGTGGGGAGGGGAGAGGCCCACTCATCATGTACGGGACTTGTACGAATACATGCGAAAAAAAGGTCAAGTAGTTTCATTTCTGGGAGTAGCTGGCTTGCTTTCATTCCTCTCCGTGAATTAAACTTGATTTTCTGCAGTGCAAGGATGTAGACTCGTCATTCTCATGGTATTATTCCTTCTGGAATGTAACCTCTGGCAGAATTGAACTAGATGTGATTTATGTTCAAAATTTCGCAAGGCACCCAGCACCGTGTTATCTTAAATCGCAATCATTTTTGGTTATATTTTTTTGGGCGTTTAGTTTCGTTCGACATCAGCTTCCCTCTCATTTCCTCATCGATTTTGGCATCTGCCTTTTCATAAAACCATTGGTTCCCCCATCTCTCTCTCTCTCTCTCTCTCTCTCTCTCTCTCTCTCTCTCTCTCTCTCTCTCTCACCCTCACTTGAAGGGGCTTAGAGGCCCTTTAAACATGGGGACCTGCCGCGCATTGTACAACTTTCTCAATATTCGCTCTATGAAATGGCGCCGCGATGGCATTCAGGCTTCAAGTGGTGTTCACATTGATGGTTTATTGACACACGAAGACTGGCGCGAAGAACTTGAACGGAGGAGCCGCACAAAACGCCGCCAAGTTGGGCGGCTTTTGGGATGGCGCAAAGGGCGTCCTCGATGCTCGACTTCCAATTCCAAGACGAAGGCGATGGATGACTCAAGTTGAAATGAACGCGAAATCACAAGCTGCAGAAAGAAGAAGAAAACGACCGAGATGGAGTATTCGGGATAACAAAATGCAAAAAAAAAAAAAAAAAAAAAAAAAAAAAAAACTACTTTGGATGAACAAGATACACAATAAGATTGAGAGGCGGTTTTGATTTAACAAAACTGAAAAAAAGACAGAAAGGAGGTATTTAAAATGACAAAACTGAATATATATATATATATATATATATATATATATATATATATATATATATATATATATATGTATGTGTGTATGTGTGTATGTATATATGTGTATATATATACATTTATACACACATATATATATATATATATATATATATATATATTTATATATATATATATATATATATATAGGTATATATATATATATATATATATATGATGAGGTGACAAAAAAGCAAAAAAGAAATAACGAAAAGAGAGTATCTAAAATACTGTTGCAAACATTAAGAGAAGGTAGTTATCAGATATAGCAGAATGGAAAAACAAAACAAGGATAAATTTGAGATCTTAAATAAAAAGGTCATAAACAATTATTTGAGATACGAAAGCCTTAAGAAATTACAAATATGAGACATTCAAGATTACAAAACGAATTTGAAAAAAGAGGGAGTAAAAAGTGTCTTTTAATCACAGATGACGACTGCTATGGAAAAGATATTCAATAAAAAGGTTCGGTAAACAACTTTGTCTAGTACATTAAAAAACAATGTAATTTGAGGTTGATGTGATTTTCTAAACGAGGTCTTCCTCGCCACACATAATCCCTTAAATAATAACACCAAAATATATAAATCTTCATATAGTTTTAAAAAAATGCCCAGGACTATAAACATAAAATATTTCTCTCTGCTACTATTTTTTTTTCATTAGCTAATTTGTCAGTTGTCCTTTACTTTTAAGTGTAAGTAGATTTGAATTTTGTCGGGGTTGTGAAGCTGTTTAATGTCCAATTGCTGTCAAAGGATATTTCTTCTGAAAATAGGCCTGTGCAAACTGTGATTATCGTTGATTTTATTTATCTAACCTTGTAAAGGTGGTCCACTGATCATTATTTGCTTGAAACAAAAGTTGACGTAAATGAAAATGTGGCGGCAGATGAGATTAAAGGAATTGAGTTGCATAAGAAGAAAATGCGAAGATGATATAAAAAAATAGCTGAACGTTAATTGAAACGCAGGAAGAATCCAAATTTTAATTGGTAGGGTGAGGAATTAAAATGTTTACTGAAAAAAGGTGATTATTTGAGAAACAGTTGCATAAAAAAGAGAAGAGCAGCTCCAGGCAAACAGTAACATGGGCAGGGTAGTCAAGAATGAGATGCAACGGAAAAAAAAAAAAAAAA
>NC_090747.1:68385336-68412836 GCF_036898095.1 Palaemon carinicauda
CAATAAGCTGTTTTATTGCACCTACCCTAGTATTAAACTGACCTTTCACCTCTCGGAAAATATGCATTGAATCATCAAAACAACGATAAAAGCACAATAAACACGAAAAACAATGTTCAGGAAGTGAAAAACAAGAAACAAATGGGGGAAGAATCCCCTCTACCCCGAGTAAAGGAAGAAGAAAACAGTGTATGAAACTGCAGAGAGAGAGAGAAAATTATATATCAAAATAGAGGCGAGGGGTCGGACAGGGGTCTCTGGAAAAGTAGGTGCTGGCAAAACAATAATGGGCTGGGAACGTCGCAACGGCCTCGAGAGCTCAGGAGAAGATTAGCACAGAGGGGTTGTCGCGGAGGGGAGCTGCTGCTGAACGAGAGCGAGATTGAAGCTCACACGGTGGAGGCAATGGAGCAGCAGCTGAGGGGGGTGAAATTGAAGCAGCCTCTGATAGAGGGATAGGAATAGCAAACAGGGGGAAGGAAGCACGACAGGTGATAAAGGGCCGGAGGAATAGCAGAGGAATGGATGTGGGTGGTGTTAAAGGGTTAGAGAAATAGCAACCTAAGTAGATTCTGATGGACAAAGATAACAAAAAGTGAAAGAGAACCAATTGGGCAGCAGATGATTGGAGAAAATTGGGATAGTGAATGAAAAAGGAATAGCAGTTGGAAGGAATAAAAACGACGCACGAAAAATTCTACTAGGGAAAATGGATGATCTGCTCTAAAGGAACAGTGGAGCAGCATCTTATGGAACATCAGACAATGTCTCATAATTTGCCACAGGAACAGCCTACAGGGCAATAGAGGAGAGCGATGGTACAGCAGCATAGTAGATAACTAGTGGTATAAGGGCATAATATTAGATCTTGGAATAAAATATGTGAGATACAGAAATTATGGACATTGAAGGAGCAGCAGATGAGAAAGAAAAAATAGACCATTGTTGATAAGGTAACGAAGTAGTAGCAGCCATAAGGAAATGATGGATAGTTGATAAAGGGGAGTAATACGTGACCTGATGGAACAAAAGCAGATATTAATGGAATATATGTGACATCTGGCTAAAGAAAATATAGCAACTGCTGATTAAAAAAAAAAAAAAAACATTGAAATGATATAGAAGATTACCAGAAGGGCTGACTGATGACAAAGGGGTATGGCAGGTATCCTGTGGTAAAGGGCCATAAGAGTAGATTCTAAGGAAAAACTCTGACATGCAATAAAAGGTCATAATTGTATATTCTTATATGAAATAGGTACTAATCATTGATAAAGGATAAGGGAGTACCAGCTGAAAGGCCAGATGAATGGCAATGATAATGGAAAAGGGGTAACCAGTGATGCAATAAAGGGATATATCTATGATGAATGTTAGTAACACTAGATTCTCATAGGAGAAGAAGACCTGGGGAAAGAGAGACGGTGGAGCATCAACTGATGGGAAAAAGGAAAAAGAAAATTAAAATTCAGGAATCACTAAGATATTCTTAGAAGATTAATTTAAGTTTAGTACTCTGATTTAGTCATCAGACTATGACTGGTGCTGAGACTTCTAACCTGTTTTTTTTCACTGAAGTCTTCTTCCTTAGTCGAACTATTCATTGGTATCTTGGTTGCTAAACTATAATTTATGAACCGTGAGCTGTCTTTGTTAACTCTGAAACTACTTTTATTTATGGAAAAAAATCCTTAATTGTGGGAAAAATCCTACTCATAGCTTCAGAAATAGCAGTAAAGATTGCCCATTTTTGTAATATTCCCAAAAAGGCATAACATGTTGGGTATCAGTTCTGGAAAACATGACATCTTCACCTTTAGATTTGAATGTACTCTACGTAACCCTTCGTTCCAAAAAAAAAAAGAAAAAAAAAAAAACCGAGAAAGTTAAAGAGCCGTGAAGCATATACGGAAATCTACGGCATACATATTTTCTCATTATTTTTAAACTTTTCATACTTTTATTTTCTTTAGAAATTTAACCTTTTATATACCCGTTATACATTCTTGAAATTCTTTAAGCTTAAACTTACCTTAACTGTAGACACATCCTTTTATATACTTAAATGGGGAAAAAAAATCGAAACCTTCATACACTTAAGTACTTACTCGGCCAGGCTACGCTGTTGACCAATCTATTTGTCCATTTACTGTGATTAAAAAAGTACATCTGTAATAAAAATAAACAGGATTTTGTTAACTCTGATGTTTCACCTAACTGTATCCAACAATAATTTATGCAATAATCACATATTAGTTTCGTATTATGAAATAAAAACAGCGAATACATGGTACGTCTTTTCCTTTATTTACTTTTGTAAGGAAATGGAGACTGTTGTTACACATTCCAGGCCAACTGATTAAAGCAAACGAAATGATTTTTTTTCTTGCCAAAGTAGAATTATTACTTGAACTGATTTTCGATTTATGTATAAATATGTTCTGTACTTTTTAGTAAATATATTTTTTTCTCCATATTTTATTAACTAGATTTTAATGACATATGGAAGTTAAGTTGCGTTTCATCCATGGTGCCGATGTACGATAATTATATATTTTTAGCTTTGCAGTGCTTGATTCCAATGCTTAGAAAATTAATGATTTTTATCCAGTTTTTTAGGTAGAATTTGTGCAATTTCAGTTTACCTTTTCATGAAACGAAAAATGTAATATGTAATATTATATCAGTCGCATTCTACTTAACGTCATTTGTAACATCAGCATCAATGACCTTAGATATCAGGATGCCAGAAAACCTAAAATCAATCAATCAATCATTTGTAGGAGCTACGGTAGTTTTTACTATAATACGAAAGGTGAAATGCAAACAAAACAGCTGTTGTTATAGGAGTCGGTGGTTCACAACGAAACAGCTGGTTGTGATTCGGTTGTTCATGGCATACCGGTTGTTTATAGTCGTATGCTTTACTAACAATACTTTTATTGCAATTAGCATTCTCTTTTGCTTTTTTAACTTATTGAACTTGATATTAGAGTAAATAGATAGAGGAAAAGAGAGTAGATTATTCTAATTTGGTCTTAAAAAGGAGCTCACTTGGCACACCAGATACATGATCAAATTATCTTTATGGGTAAAACTTGTATATCACACAAGATGTAAAATCGCAAGTTACACGAGTATGTAAGATATTACTGTAATTTACAGTATTGATTTTAGTGCGAAAAATGACCATTAACAAGGAATAATAAGAATATCAAAATTATAAAACTTAAGTCCTCAGAATTCCGTGATGTACAGAGGAGTCTGCGATACAGTTTTACTTATATAGTTATAAAATCTGCGATGTATTGATGAAGTCATAAGTGAAATAACAATATGGTAAGGGATTACTTCCTTTCATTTATTTCCTTCAAAACATAAGAAAAAAAAGTAGTAAATAGAAAGAGTCAATCTATATAGGTTTACTTGTTCTCTTGCGTCGTGTTTGCTTAGGTAACCTATGACATGTTTGCTTCAGTAGGATGTCCTGTTTATTTAGATGAATTATGAGCTTATGATGAGGATGGATAATTTAGACCTTAATTCAAGTTCTTACCTCAGTCAAGTCATGAGCCCCTTATCCATAATTGTATTGAAGAAGTGAAATTAAATTGATTAATTGTGTTCCATCTAATGAGATTCGAAATAAAATAAGTGACGCATCCTGTACAAAAAGAGACTTCATTCCATGAGCTCCCAGTATCTTGATTTGTCGAATTCTGAGTAATATATAGAAAATCATCAGATTTCCACTATGGCAAATACAGGGGTAATGCAAAAGGTTATGGATTCGACCAGACTACCTTTTTTTTTTTTTTTTTTTTTTTTTTTACAAAGCCATCTTGAAAGCAACTTAAATAGTCCATAGTAACTAATAACGACATTCAGTATTCTGATGAATGTAGTAGAAATAATTATTTGATGTAGTTCTACTGCTCCCGCCATGTGTACATTGTTATTGCTCACCAGACCAATCCTGGACTTACCTTACCTTGCCATATGGTGGGCACTTAGATGAGGTTTTGATGCAGCGGAACATTTTTCTTGTAATGCGTGTTGGTGTGGGCTTTTTATGGTGAGATGTGCCCAAAAGACTATTGAGTACACAGCATTACCATTTTAACATTGAGTTTACAGGACTACTATTTTATAGAGGCATTCTCAACGGGTTAATTGATATAAAGATCGGAAATTTCAAAAAGAAAATCAAAGAAAATTAACTGATCTACTGTACAAGATGAGATTTGTGGACATTTCACAAGGTTATGTTAACAGTCACTTTTTCAAAAACCTTAAAGGTCAATCGTTTTCCATACGTCTTTGGCTTTACCCTCTCTCTCCTCTACGAGACTTTTATGATTTCCAATCTTCAGTTAAGCAAAGGATGAAGAATGAATCTTGTTTCTACCCTTCACAGAGAAGCAATGACAGCCAACAGAATGAGTGGCTAAAGTTTAAAGAGGATACAAATCTAGTGTGCTTCTTTGTATATCTTGACATCTCCACTTCTTTCATTCATTCTCAATGTGTATTGTATCTTACTTTGAACTTTCTTTCCTTACATATTCATTCTAATTCTGTTAAACCTTCATTGATTCCCGAAATCCGAACATGCTTGAAGGCGCTCCTCAAAGGCGCTAATCAGTTTAAATTGGAAAATTCATCGAAACCGTATTAAAGTGATTTTAATTTGCATGATTAAGCTGATGGAAGAAATCATCATGGCAATCACCGTACGAGCAAATATGCAGAATATTTACGAACCTTTTTTTTAAGCGACTCTCTTTCCAACTAAAAAAAAAAAAGGAGCCGGGGGTGGGGGGGGGGGGGCATCCATCTCATCTCAGCCTCCCAACATCCTGGAAAAAGGGAGAAATTTATTCAGGACACATCTAGCAGTCATGAAGAAAGGTTTGCATGAAGTGTGGAAGGAAAATACCCAATCTTTCTGACTGATCATTTAACTTCAGGAAGATCAAAAAAAGGAAAATAAATCTTCGTGAAGACTCCAATATATCTAACGATTTCACGAGAGAAAAATAAACATCAAGCCCGAACCCCAACATACATTAATCTGATTTATTGCTATCCCGGACAGAGAGAAAATGCAGGATCAAAGACAGGGTATGAAAAACAGAAAAAAGCAACTCGTCAAACACAGATAAGCGACGCAGGGCCACCATCAAACACGCTACGGTGCAGCTATTAAAGGCACTTAGGCTCCTTTTCCGCTGAGCTCCTCTCGCCAAAGCCAGCTAGGTCGAGGCACCATGAATATTAGATGAACAGACTCGAGGAATATTAGCTCCCCGTTTGTTCAGAATTCCCTCAGGCTACCAGCCGCTCCGATTTGGCGCCAAAAGTATCGTTCGAAAGCGCGGGAAACTGGGAGGGCGCGGCCGAAACATTTCCGTTTCCCGCGCGAGCGTTTTGGAGGCTCGGGTCACGGAGGGGTGGATGCTATATATGATATTATTGTGCTTCCTCCTCTCAATCTCAAATGTTTTAATTTAAGAATGGAAGTGGAGAGAGAGAGAGAGAGAGAGAGAGGAGAGAGAGAGAGAGAGAGAGAGAGAGAGAGAGAGAGAGAGAGAGAGAGAGAGAGAGTTCAAAATGCTGGAAGTTGAATGCGGGGAAAAGGGTGAGCAGACAGACACTGGTGGAGGGGGGAGGGGGTGTTTTGGCAGGAACCTCACGGCTTTCAGCAAGATTGGTGAGCATTAATACTTGAAGAAAATGTGGAAAGGAGGCTCGGCATGAATTTAATTTGAATAAGAGATTAGCCAATACCGGCGACGGATATGAGCCATCTCTAAAATTAGATAGGTCAATATGCCCGTGTGCCTAAGAGGATATATACACAAAAATATATATAAAAGCGCCTCCGTGTTTTCGGGTGATAAAAGCGCTCTCGATTTACAGTTGCATCGATGGTTCCTCGAACTTCTGCCGCAATATTATTCGAACGTGCTTGCAGGAATGCCGTCGGGTACTCTCTCTCTCTCTCTCTCTCTCTCTCTCTCTCTCTCTCAAACATACACATAGATGAGGGAGAGCCTCTATGAGGTAATCCCCACCCATGGATAGGTGGAATAAATGTAAAGTCATAAAACTTAATTTCTGTTGTAATGTGATAGATTTTTATGGTTATAAACAAGTTTACCTCTCTCTCTCTCTCTCTCTCTCTCTCTCTCTCTCTCTCTCTCTCTCTCTCTCTCTCGTGGCGCTTTCGGTAGCTGGCCTGTCTATCTGGCAATGCTAGTGTATACGCTCGAGTTTCAGACAGGACGAGGGGAAACAGAGAATGCCTTTCTTAAAAGTTTCTTTATCTAAGCAGCAAATTAGGTGCTTAGTTGTTATCGACCGTTTTGGTTAGAGAAAGAGAGATGAAAAGAGAAGAAAATAGACTCGAGTGTCTATCTCCGTCATAGCAGTTGTATACAATCGAAACGAGAGGGCCTCGGTAGGGAAATTTTCCTCCTCGACAGGGTAATCCTCATCCTAACGGGGTGAAGCCATTCAAGAGACATTCTCTCTCACTCAGATGGGGAGAGCCTCGTTGAGATGATCCACATGGACGGGGCGATGTAACAGTAGGTATTATTCGTCCAACGATGGAACCAATCTCCAGGCAAAAACCTCTCTTCTCCGTTGCGCTTTGATATATTTTTCATGAATTTTAACAAGTTATACTCTCTCTCTCTCTCTCTCTCTCTCTCTCTCTCTCTCTCTCTCTCTCTCTCTCTCTCTCTCTCTCTCTCTATCAAAGAGCTTTCACTCAACATCAAACCTAATGACTCCTAGTATCTTGCTCCCGTTTCAACATTTCAGTGTAACAATAAAATAACACATTTCTTCAGAGACTGAAATTTCATCGGGTTTCAACAGATTTTCCAGTATCATTTGGTGAAGTATTGCATCCACTAACGCTCTGAAAGCTTCAGAAGCCTGACTGATTGTTATGACATGGATTTTACTCCCATTTCACTTTGTGTATGATTGAACGTTTGATTTCAGCCATGAATATCAATATTCGAGAGAAGATGAAGCAGTATTCAACGGGTATCTGAGGATGGAAAATGAAGTGCAATTTTAGAATGGGGTTAAAGAAAGGAGATGGATGGGTTAGGGATGGGAGATGGATGGATGGATGGATGGATATAAAGAAAGGGGATTGAAGGCGATAGTATGAAAGATCGGATGGGGACAGCAAAGGGAGACAGGTTGGTGGTATGAGAACGTCGAGATGGGTGGCTGGGTGAGAATAATAAAGATGATGGAATAGGAATAGGTGAGAATGATGAATGGGAGGATAATATGAGGATTGGGATATAGATGACTGGATGAGAGTAGCATAAATGATTGGATTGGAATATGTGAGGGAAATAGATTGGTGGGTGGAATGACAAAATGAAGATGGGCGAGTGAAAGGAGAGGATAGCTGGTGTGTAGAAAGACAAGGGTGACTGGATGAAAGCATTAATTAGAGTGGTATGCGAAAGGAAGATGATATTGAATGGGTGTGTGGTATGAGGAAAGGGAGAGGAATGACAATGAATGCAGGAAAAACGTTTCTTGGGAATAGTAAAAGGAGGTGGATGGGGATGATTTGTAATGAGAGATGGGTGACTCGATGAGAATGAGTTAAAGGATTAGATGAGAATAGCAGAGGGTGATGAATGGTCGGGTGATATGAGGAAATGAAAATGGGCAAATGGATGAGAGTAGGAGAAAGGATTAGATGGGGAAGGGGAGATGGGTTGGATGGGTGTCTGTAAAAGGTGATGGGTGACTTGATGAGGATAGGAAAAATTAAAACTTCTAAAAGGAAATGAGTTCTTAGTTAAGTGTTGGTGTTTGGTTAATGCAGACCTTGGATGAGAAAGTCACCTAATGACTGTATCTAGACCAGGGAAGATGGGATTAGGGAAAAGGACGAGTATGATTTTGACCAGATGGAGTAAACAGTCCTAGAAAAGGATAACCTTAGAAGAGAAAATCAAAATCAAGATCTCATAGAATTAACACTGGATTTTTGCAGTAAAGTTGAGAATGTAGGGAAAAGGTAAAGATAGGGGTATTGATTACCTGAACTGGCTTTGACTTGATCAGTCTGAAAGAAAATATAAAAAAGATAAAATACGAAAATTTAAGGGCAATGCTCTAGACAAGGGAATAAAAGCTAACATGAATCTTTAAAGAAATGTCTTGATTTCAAATTTTTATAATAGAATGAAGTATTAATTTTCAAATAGGAGAGGAATGTCTTAACGTTACTAATTCGTACATAAAAAGCACTTAACGTTAGTATTGATAAAAAATTAGAGTAATGTCTTATCTTTACTAATTCGAATGAATGTTAAAGCAAGGCCTTAACCTTACAAAATAGGGAATTGCAGCAGTGCATTATCCTTGCTAAGTGAAGTATTAGAGTAATGTTTTATCCTCACCAATTAGAATATTAGAATAATATCCTAAACTAATCAAATAGAATATCAGACCAATGACCTATCTTTGCAAGCTCGAATATCAAACAATATCATCCTTATTAGCTCTAATATCAAATAGAACATTAGAGTAAAATCTTATCCTTACTTAGGCTTACTCGATTACTATAGCTGTTCTATTCTTAAAATATAAAAAATTACAACAAATATCTTATCCTTTCTAAGTCTGGTATAAGAACAAAGTCTTAGCCCTAAAAACCCAAATATTAAAACAATATCTTAACCTGACTAATTAGAATACAAGAACAGTCTTATCCTTATAGAATTTGATATCGGAGCAATGTCTCATCCTTGCTGATTCAATTATTAGAAAAATGTCTCAACCTTATCAAATTAGATATTAAAGTGATGTCTTATTAATCTTACTAGAAACAATGTCTTGTTATTCTTTTTTGGACCAATGTGTAATACTTAACTATTTCGATTTTAGAAAAAAATTCCCAATCTTATCAAATTGGATATCAGAAAAATGTTTTACTATCCTTACTAAATTGAGTTTTAGAACAAAGCGTTATCTTTGCTCACTCAGATATTAGAACAAAGTTTTGATTATATCACATCGGATTTAGGGTACCAATTTATCCATATTAGGCGGTATATCTAAGCAATCCATGTTTGTCAACGGTTATACGAGTAAAAGCAACCTGGTGGAGTAATGAGAACTTCGGGTGTGGAGTAAATGCACCCTAAATCTCGATGAAGTCACTGGCAGCAGGGTGACGAATTGGGTTTAAGGTGATAGACAAGATGTCTCTTCGGCTTCTACTCTTGATGCCTGGCGGATGATCTTACTGAAATTACTGTAGTATGGACCCACTGGGGTCACTTGTCTTACTTAGATAGGCACTGCGCATCTCAAGGAACTGGCTATCCTTTGATGAATTTAGCCAATAAATCCTCTTGAAGCCCTTTGCGTCAATAGGCGTAGGAGGAGATGATGATGATGATGATGATGAACTTATATTGGAAAAATGTCTCAACCTTATTAAATCAGACAATGAAACAATGTCTTAACCTTATCAAAATGGATGTTAAAAAAGTCTTAATCTTTTCAAATTGGGCATTAGATCCCAATCTTAACATTATAAAATCGAATATTAAAACAGTCTTAGCTTTGATAAAAAGGATATTAAAATAAAGTCTTAACACTGTCAATTAGGACAGTTAGAAACCAATGTTAGCCTTTTCAACCCGGCTAACATATAATATGAAATTAAAATAAAGTATTAACATTTTCAATTCTGAATACGAACAAAATATAAACGTTATCAAATCAAATAAAAGAATAGTTTCTTAATAATAGTACATTTGATGTTAGAATTAAGTCTTAACCTTTTCAAATTGGATATATGAACCACATTTTGACAATACCAGATCTGATATTAAAAAAAAGTATCAACCTTTTCAAACCGGATATTAGACCAAAGTCCTATCCTTATGAAACCGAATATAAGAATATTAGCCTTTTCAAATCGGGTATTATAACAAAGAATTACATTTATCATAGAATAATATAACCAAATCTTAACTTTATCTAATGGGAGATTGAAATTAGGTCCTAACCTTCTCAAATCTGATATTAGAACCAAATCTTAACCTTATGAAATCTGATATTAAAAACCAAGTCTTGACCTTATGAAATCTATTATTAAAAACCAAGTCTTGACCTTATGAAATCTGATATTAAAAACCAAGTCTTGACCTTATGAAATCTGATATTAGAAACCAAGTCTTGACCTTATGAAATCTATTATCAAAAACCAAGTCTTGACCTTATGAAATCTGATATTAGAAACCAAGTCTTGACCTTATGAAATCTGATATTAGAAACCAAGTCTTGACCTTATGAAATCTATTATTAAAAACCAAGTCTTGACCTTATGAAATCTGATATTAGAAACCAAGTCTTGACCTTATGAAATCTGATATTAGAAACCAAGTCTTGACCTTATGAAATCTGATATTAAAAACCAAGTCTTGACCTTATGAAATCTGATATTAGAAACCAAGTCTTGACCTTATGAAATCTGATATTAGAAACCAAGTCTTGACCTTATGAAATCTATTATTAAAAACCAAGTCTTGACCTTATGAAATCTGATATTAAAAACCAAGTCTTGACCTTATGAAATCTGATATTAGAAACCAAGTCTTGACCTTATGAAATCTGATATTAAAAACCAAGTCTTGACCTTATGAAATCTGATATTAGAAACGAAGTCTTGACCATATCAAATCTGATATTAAAAACCAAGTCTTGACCTTATGAAATCTGATATTAGAAACCAAGTCTTGACCTTATGAAATCTGATATTAGAAACCAAGTCTTGACCTTATGAAATCTGATATTAAAAACCAAGTCTTGACCTTATGAAATCTGATATTAAAAACCAAGTCTTGACCTTATGAAATCTGATATTAAAAACCAAGTCTTGACCTTATGAAATCTGATATTAGAAACCAAATCTTGACCTTATGAAATCTGATATTAGAAACCAAGTCTTGACCTTATGAAATCTGATATTAGAAACCAAGTCTTGACCTTCTGAAATCTGATATTAGAAACCAAGTCTTGACCTTATGAAATCTGATATTAGAAACCAAGTCTTGACCTTATGAAATCTGATATTAGAAACCATGTCTTGACCTTATGAAATCTGATATTAAAAACCAAGTCTTGACCTTATGAAATCTGATATTAGATACCAAGTCTTGACCTTATGAAATCTGATATTAGAAACCAAGTCTTGACCTTATGAAATCTGATATTAAAAACCTAGTCTTGACCTTATGAAATCTGATATTAAAAACCAAGTCTCGACCTTTTGAAATCTGATATTGGAAACCAAGTCTTGACCTTATGAAATCTGATATTAAAAACCAAGTCTTGACCTTATGAAATCTGATATTAGAAACAAAGTCTTGACCTTATGAAATCTGATATTAAAAACCAAGTCTTGACCTTATGAAATCTGATATTAAAAACCAAATCTTGACCTTATGAAATCTGATATTAGAAACCAAGTCTTGACCTTATGAAATCTGATATTAAAAACCAAATCTTGACCTTATGAAATCTGATATTAGAAACCAAGTCTTGACCTTCTGAAATCTGATATTAAAAACCAAGTCTTGACCTTATGAAATCTGATATTAGATACCAAGTCTTGACCTTATGAAATCTGATATTAGAAACCAAGTCTCGACCTTATGAAATCTATTATTAAAAACCAAGACTTGACCTTATGAAATCTGATATTAGAAACCAAATCTTGACCTTATGAAATCTGATATTAGAAACCAAGTCTCGACCTTATGAAATCTGATATTAGAAACCAAGTCTTGACCTTATGAAATCTGATATTGGAAACCAAGTCTCGACCTTATAAAATCTGATATTAAAAACCAAGTCTTGACCGTATGAAATCTGATATTAGAAACAAAGTCTTGACCTTATGAAATCTGATATTAAAAACCAAGTCTTGACCTTATGAAATCTGATATTAAAAACCAAATCTTGACCTTATGAAATCTGATATTAAAAACCAAGTCTTGACCTTATGAAATCTAATATTAAAAACCAAATCTTGACCTTATGAAATCTGATATTAGAAACCAAGTCTTGACCTTATGAAATCTGATATTAGAAACCAAGTCTCGACCTTATGAAATCTGATATTAGAAACCAAGTCTTGACCTTATGAAATCTGATATTGGAAACCAAGTCTTGACCTTATGAAATCTGATATTAGAAACAAAGTCTCGACCTTATGAAATCTGATATTAGAAACCAAGTCTCGACCTTATGAAATCTGATATTAGAAACCAAGTCTTGACCTTATGAAATCTGATATTAGAAACCAAGTCTTGACCTTATGAAATCTGATATTAGAAACCAAGTCTCGACCTTATGAAATCTGATATTGGAAACCAAGTCTCGACCTTATGAAATCTGATATTAGAAACCAAGTCTTGACCTTATGAAATCTGATATTGGAAACCAAGTCTTGACCTTATGAAATCTGATATTAGAAACCAAGTCTTGACCTTATGAAATTTGATATTAAAAACCAAATCTTGACCCTATAGAATAGGATATTTTAAGGAAATATCAACTTTACCAAAATCAATATCAGACCAAAGTAATGATCTTATAAAATGATATATGAAAGAGGCAAATCTTATCCTTAACAAATTTAATATTAGAACAATCTTAACCTTATGAAATAAGATATTAGATTTTTTTTTATCTTTTTAAATAGGATATTAGAACCAAATCCTTACTGTATCAAATTGGATTTTAGAACTAAATCTTAATCTTAATAAATCAGATATTAGAACAAAGACTTAATCTTATTTAACTGGATATTACAACAATGGGTTAACCAAATAAAATCAGACATTAGAAAAAAGTATTATTGACCTTATAAAATTGGATACTAGAGCAAAGGCGTAACCATATTGAATTCGATATTAGTACATAAGTATTAATCTTTTCAAATCTGATATTAGAACAGTTTTAACCTTATTAGATCGGATATTAATACAAAAGCTAGATATTATTGAATTGCATATAAGAACAAATCTTAACCTAATCGAATATCATATTAGAACAAAGTCTTAACCTAATCGAACTGGATATTAGAACTAAGTCTTAACCTTATCAGTTTTCATATTTACAACCAAATCTTATAAATTGAATATTAGGACAAAGTATGAACCTTTTCAAATCAGATATAAAAACAAAGTAATAGTTTTACCAATTTGAATATCAAAACAAAGTATTAATCTTATCAATTCAGATTTTAGAACAAAATATTAACGGTATGAAATAGGTATCAGAACAAAATCTTTACCTCATCAAATCAGACATAACGCAAAATGTTAACCTTATTGTTAAATCGGATTTTAGAACTAGATTTTAATCTTATGAAATCACATATTAGGAACAGAGTATCAACCATATTGAATCGGGCATTTGAAAACATTATCAACCTTTTCAAATCAGATTTTAGAACAAAGTCTGAGCCTCTTAAAATAGGATAATAGAACAATGTATTAACCCAGTCAAATGAGATATTAGAAACAAAATTTTATATTTATCAAAGCAGATATTAGGATCATATATGAATCATATCAAATAATTTATTCAAACAGGATTTTACCTAATCAAATTGGATATTAGAATAGAGTTTCAAACTTAACAAAATATGTGACATTAAAAGTAAATCTTAACCTTATGAAAATATATTAGAACAAAGTATCAACATTATTAAATTGGATATTAGAACAAATCATTAACATTCTCAAATCATATAACAGAACAAAATCTGAACTTCATAACATCGGATAATAGAACAAGATATTATAGCTGTTAAATCAGATATTAGAACAAAATCTTGATTTTATCAAATATAGTTTTAGAACATAGTATTAACCTTTACAAATTGAATTTAAGGATAAAGTCTTAATCTTATAAAACCAAGTATCGGATCAGAATATTACCTTATGAAATCGGATCCTAGAACAAAAGCTTAACTTGATCAAATCAAATAATAGGAAAAAAAAATGTTAACTCTATCAAATCGGATATTTGAAAAAAAGTCTTAATCTTATAAAATTGGACATCAGAACAAAGTCTCAACCTTACCAGACACGGATAAGATTGCAATGTTTTCAACGGATTTAAATAAAATGAGAAATCAGATATCTTCTCCATTGTTTCATAAACCATCCAAAACAAAAAATCATCAAAAAACACTTTTATAGCATCACAAGGTTTCCTGCAAGCGACCTAATGAACAAACAAAAGAGAGAGAGAGAGACAGAGAGAGAGAGAGAGAGAGAGAGAGAGAGAGAGAGAGAGAGATGCCAAAAGATTTCATGAATAATGAAAGAAGTGGAGAGAATAAACAAGGAGACATAGGAGCCGGCGAGGGTACGTCTGTGTCTGAAAAGGATACGCTGAGAGGGGAAGAATCGTATGAATGAAGGACAGATAAGAGAGAGAGAGAGAGAGAGAGAGAGAGAGAGAGAGAGAGAGAGAGAGAGAGAGAGAGAGAGAGAGAGATTATACACATTAAAACAAATCATGTAACATTGTATGTAATCTTTGTTACTCAAAGATTTCTAATAGAAACCACCATCCCCTGGGTTCAAGATATAAGGGGTAAGACTAAGAACATTACATGTACACATACACACCACATATTGATAATATATATATATATATATATATATATATATATATATATATATATATATATATATATATATACATATATATACACACACACACATATATATATATATATATATATATATATATATGTATGTTTATATATATATATATATATATATATATATATATATATATATATATATATGATAAAAAAGCTGTTCTAGCTAGGACCACCCACACTAGGTTGGTTTGCTGTGAGCGATCAGACGAAAATCTCCCACTATACCCAATCCGCACTGGCCAGCATAGCAAGAGCACCTGCCCAACTAGAGACATTGGCGGTTATATTCTAGGCATCAAAGAGGTAGATTCTGCAAGTTTATGAGTGAGTCTAGGTATGAGGGAGCTATGTCGTTCCTCTCCAGTTACCATTCTAAGCTTCAGCAAGTGGCAAGCAGAAAGCTGGGATTTACCCACCGACCTTTCATAAACAATCACAGTACTATACCAATGAACAACAACAAAAAGAATGTGTATATAATAGTCTGCTTTTTTTATATTTTGTTATGGAATCAGGATATCTCCTTGATTATTTTGTCTTATGTTTTCCCATTTATTATTATTATTATTATTATTATTATTATTATTATTATTATTATTATTATTATTATTATTAACGAAAACATAAATTTTTTACTTACAAACTCTAGTTACCCTCACCAACATTTTCTCTATTCACCTAAATAACACATACATATATTTTAAGAAAAGATAACATATTGATTTCTAATTATCAATGCTCTCTCTCTCTCTCTCTCTCTCTCTCTCTCTCTCTCTCTCTCTCTCTCTGAAATACCTCGTGCGTACGATTGGATCAATGTTTATTCTATATTTCCCATCTACCCTCATTCATTTAACTCTCTCTGAAACAGCTTGCACATTTGTGTTAATTAATGTTTGTTTTATATTTCTCTCTACCCTTATTCATTTAACTCTCTCTCTCTCTCTCTCTCTCTCTCTCTCTCTCTCTCTCTCTCTCTCTCTCTCTCTCTCTATCTCTCTTTTCCATACGTACCCATTGTCAAATGATTTCATTTTGAAATTATCTAAAAGTTTTGACCTCTCTCTCTCTCTCTCTCTCTCTCTCTCTCTCTCTCTCTCTCTCTCTCTCTCTCTCTCTCTCTCTCTTCCAGACGTACCCATTGTAAAATTATTTCATTTTGAAATGATTTAAAAAATCTCTCTCTCTCTCTCTCTCTCTCTCTCTCTCTCTCTCTCTCTCTCTCTCTCTCTCTCTCTCTCTCTCTCTCAGACGTATCCATTGTAAAATTATTTCATTTTGAAGTGATCTAAAAAATCTTTTGCTCTCTCTCTCTCTCTCTCTCTCTCTCTCTCTCTCTCTCTCTCTCTCTCTCTCTCTCTCTCCTCTCTCTCTCTCTCTCAGAAATGGCTCACCCATCCAGTATGGAGTCCCTTCCCTTTTTCCCCAACCCCCATTGCCCTAATTTGCCCATTTTCCAGGTTAGTTGTGTGCCTAATTTTGACCCCGAAGTCACGGAACGGCCATTCGGGCTGATCGTTACAAGCGGTTTATGTGTTGGGGAGAGAGTGTTTATCCTGGTGACAATTCTAGCAGGGGAGGTCGTCAGAATGAGAGAGAGAGAGAGAGAGAGAGAGAGAGAGAGAGAGAGAGAGAGAGAGAGAGAGAGAGAGAGAGATGCTTCGAAAGTTAAAAGGTTATGGGTGATGTGAGAATAACCATTGATAGTTGAATATAATTCCAGAAATGATACACACATACACATATACAGTGTATATAAATATATATATATATATATATATATATATATATACATATATATATATATATATATATATATATATATATATGTATATATATTTATATATACACACACACACACACACATATATATATATATATATATATATATATATATATATATATATATATATATATATATAACCTATATTTTGCACATTTAGACGCGTTTTTCATATTCAAATAAGTCATATATTTTTGATACATTAATGTCTGGATTCTCTTAACGACCTCGGGATCAGAGCCCCAGGCGAAATCACACAAAGACAAGAGCTTGTGACCGGCAGTGTGTGTGTGTGTATCTATATATACGTATACAAACACACACACACACACACACATATATATATATATATATATATATATACAGTACATAAATAATATCATCATCATCATAGAGAGAGAGAGAGAGAGAGAGAGAGAGAGAGAGAGAGAGAGAGAGAGAGAGAGAGAGAGAGAGAGAGAGAGAGCAAAAATTAAATTTAAGCAACATTAGAAACATTACACATAAGAATTTACATAATTATATATACATATATAATCATATATATGTATATATACATATAATACATATATATATATACATATATATATATATACATATATATATATATATATATATATATATATATATACTGTATGTGTATCTACATATATACTGTATATCATATGCATATACATATGTATATATAGTACATATATCATATATATATATGTATATATATATATATATATATATATATATATATATATATATATCTGTATATATATATATATATATATATATATATATATATACATAGAGAGAGAGAGAGAGAGAGAGAGAGAGAGAGAGAGAGAGAGAGAGAGAGAGAGAGAGAGAGATCATTATATATAGGTAAAAAAAGAGACAGAGAGAGAAAGAGAGTGACAGCACGATTTTGTGAAAAGAAAAGGAGACTGATAAAAAAGACGTTATTTATTGGTCCCAATAGTTCGATATGGGAAGGGGAAATGGTATCACAAAGGACTTTATTGTTTCCAATACGCGGGTAATTGGCAAAGGGCAGCTTTATGAATACAGAGAAAGAGATAGAAGGAGAACAAGAAGAGGAAGAAGAAATAAATGAGTGGTCACACAAAAGGCTAATAGGAAAAGTGAGTGATGTTTACTCAAAATAATTGGAGATTGGAATATTGATGTCAGTTATCCTTGCATTGATATATCGATGAAATATATAAATAGATTAATCAAAATCTGAATATACTGACTATGTACAAATTCGTGTTGAAATTGGTATTTTAATTTTTATTCCGTAAAATTTTCAATTTTTCAATATATTTTACCGCCGTTTTCATTTTGCAATAATAGAGAATATCATAATAAGCCTGACAATGTACTGAGATAATAAAAAAAAATTAACTTTTAATGCTAGATATATTCTATTGTCTTACTTCAGTTTGTATTAAACAAAGTATGAATAAATCTAATAGAATTGATTCAAATTATATATATTCATATTTGAAGCGCTGTTTCAATTTTAACTAAAAGATACTATTCAGATCAGAACCAAGCGTGCGTTAAAATCGTCTGAATACATTCATTTGGATTTTCTCAAGTTGCAAGAGACAAACAAAACGAGATTAACAGATGAAGCAGCCGTCAAAACAGAAAAGAGAAACCTTATAGGAGAAAATAAAGCGAGGAAAATGATGATCACAATGATGGCTGGAATTGCGAAAGGGAGGAGCTTGGGAAAGAGTAAAAATCAAAAGCGAAATGATTCATCTCCGAAGATAACTACGTCTGAATAACACAAAATAGGATGAGACAACGAAAGGTCAGATATGAGAAAACCGAATATGAAGAGAAGAAAAGAGCATTATGCAAATAC
Source organism: Palaemon carinicauda (assembly GCF_036898095.1). NCBI lineage: Eukaryota > Metazoa > Arthropoda > Malacostraca > Decapoda > Palaemonidae > Palaemon > Palaemon carinicauda. The sequence continues at coordinate 68,403,739 of NC_090747.1, forward strand.
ACGATGATCAGGAACAAGTTGTGAGGCTAGGATAAATCCTATAATAGTTTATCATGAAATGAGTTAGGTATTAGTACCTGGCATTTGTTTTATGGAGTAGTCATTAACACTATATTCATACAAAAATAGAATGATGCTGTAAAGCACTTACAGCAAGCAACGCAAATACATATAAAGAAGAATGCTATATCTACGTTTTCTTTTATGCAGCGCGCACAATCAACTTAAATGACAAAAGCTGTTGAATGTAATACACTAATATCTACTCTATATTCGTTTCCATTATTATATAGTTAATTTCTATGGCAATGTCAACCTTACTGACAAAAGCCATTGAATGTATATATAGAATTGTCACTTATATATGACCCCTTGCACATATTGTCGCTAAATAAAGTCAGATATTCGAGAGGTTGTCCTTCCTTTGTACTTCCTTAATGTCAGTAACATTGATGACCCTGTGTAGTTTCAAGAGCACCTAGCCTGCGTCCAAGCTCGCTGCTTCGTCTGCCGTATCCTCTGACAGTCCACCATCAATCCCAACTCATCTGTCTCCTCTGCCACTGTAAAACTCACGCCATTCACCCATAAAAATGCTTTTGCCTGGTCTCAACTTGTCTAGGTCCAATTCTGTATCAAGGACCTGAACCATTCAAGAAACAAAGCAGACACCGCCTCGCTGTGATCCCTGACAAAACTTTCTCAGAACTTTCCGAATGGCTTTATGAGCAAAGGGATGCCCCAAATCATAACTCCTAGAACATTACTCACTGTTGCCAGCGGTTCATGTAGCCAAGACTTTTCAGCTATATCAGCAACCCTTGAGGGATAAAAATGTATTGGTGATCCTTTGAGAAAGGATCAGTATTGCTCGCCTTCAGCCTGCTGCAGAAAGCTCTCCTTGTAAAGGAAACTTATTTTGTGCCCTTCAGTACAATGTATGCTGGAGACTGTGCAAGCTGCCCTGTCCTGATGTCGACACCTTGCCCATGAAAAACCTGATGACTAGAGTCATTGCACTTATGGACAGCCACTTTTCCACCATTAAGAACTCCATCAACAATTCCACTTTTGATGAAGAGGACAACCATGCAATGCTAACTGAAACTGGGGAGAATGCTGTAAGATATCGACACCCACCTAGTGACATGTCTGGTAAGTGATAACTCTGTTTACCCACCACCTGATATGCCCCATGCCTGTGCCCCAACAAACACCCTTAATAGCTCCTTATCCTCTGTTGTGCTACTGCGACTTCAGATTCGGGGTGGTCCTAAGAAATGGGATGTTGGATATTAATGGCAAAAAATTTTGTGATGATGGTCTCCCCAATAACTAATTTCTGTTTTTTTTTAATTATTCAACTTCTGATGTGCACTTTCTGGTAGATACTAGTACCAGTCATTCCCTCCTGCCACAATCCCTCTAAAGCAGTGGTTCCCAACCTTTTTTCTGTCATTTCCCCCCGGCACCCAGTTCAACCATCCAGATTTCCCCCTTCATGCCCTGCCCAGCCCTCATGCCCACTCACCTGCCTCAGAAATGGGCATGAGACCCCAATTCTCCCCTTGAATATCATGTCAGTGAGAACTGATATGATCATATCACAATTGAATGGCTAACAACAAATTGCCGCACGTACTATGAGGACATTTTCCGCTTGTTTTAGTTAGTAGGTAGTGTAATTATTTTCCCCCTGGAAGCTTCAAATTTCCCCCCAGGGGGAAATTTCCCCCAGGTTGGGAACCACTGCTCTAAAGGGCATGACCTCATCATTCCAAGACCTCTGCTGTTTGCCTGGTGGCCGCCAAGAGATCTGTGATCACACCCCCCCACCCCCCGGATGTGGAAGTTCATCATCGTCAGCATTACACTGCTTCTCATCGGTGCAGATTTCCTCACCTATTTCCACATCTTGGAGCTCTTACTCGGCTGCACCTTTATCACTTGATCCCCCGACCTCACTCTCCAAATTAGTACGCCCACAGATGCCTACACCCACCTCCTTACTTTATATACTGACATCTACCACTAAGAACTATGCCAAACATCCTTTGTTCCTGCCAAGTATATGTATCACCATGTAAAGACTACAAGGTTCCCAGTATTTGATAGATTCAGACGTTTAGCCTCAGACCGTTTGGCAGCCACTAAACACACATTCCCTGGAATGTAAATGGGTCTTTGCCAAAGTGCTAGAAGCCCATGATTGTCACCACTATGCATTGTCCGTAAGATGTATCATGTATGGAGTCCTGAGCTCTTGTGGGGATTAGGCCTACAGGCGTCTTAGATTTAGACAGAATCAGATCATTACCCCTTCCTCAACATTGGTGATAGCATCATCTACCTCCACAGTGCTAAAGTATTTTCGACTCTTGACCTCTTGAAGGGGTACTATCAGGTGCCCATGAACACAGAATACATCCTAAGACTACCATTACATCCCACTACGGCAAATATGATTTTAGTTACTCCTGCTTTATCCTTTGTAATGTAGGGTTCACATTTCAATGGAATTTTAGCGGACCTCCCCTTCTGTATACATTATAAGATGACATACCAGTATTCTCTCCATCCAGAGAAGGCCACCTCCATCACCTATACATTATCCTCAACTTCCTTAGGAAGGTATCGGCAGTACAGAAGTTCAACACACCATCGACCATCAAAACACCACAGGAGTACTTGGGCATGGTAAATTAGTATCACTGGTTCTTGGCAGCCATTGGTGCCTCTCTTGGCTCCTTCTACAACTCCCTCAAGTCCAGGTTAAGAAACCTATAGTGGGACATCCTTCACAAAACAGCCTTCGTAAATGCAAAGAAAGGCCTATCAACTGCTAGTGCTGTCACTTTTCCTGTGCCAACTGCACCCCTTCTACACTCCAGTAATTCCAGTGATGTCACTATAGGGACTACTCGAATAAATAATCAATGGATCATCCCACTCATTGGCCTTCTTCAGAAGAAAACTTTCCAAGGTGGAATCCAGCTACTCTACTTTTGACAGCAAACTACTGGCAGTGTATTTACTGTTCATCACTTTTGCTACTTATTAGATGGCACGTCCTTCATCATTCACACGAACCACGCTCCTCTTGTGCATGCTTTCACTGGACAGTCTAATGCCTAGTACGCCCATCAATATCGAAATCTCTCTGTGATTTCTGAATAGAACTGTACCATTCAACACATCACAGGTAAACTGAATCCCCTTCCCAACACCCTTTCCAAAAACACACTGGCTGCTGTCCACCTAGGAATAGATTACAAGGCCTTATCAGAAACCCAACTAAAAGGACCCTGACTACCAAACCTGCAGGACATCCTGCATGTCTCACCGTTAGGAAGATATCACACTCAATAACTTCAACGACACCCTCCTCTTTGATGTCAGCACTGATAGGCCACACCCGTGGATACCTGCCTCCATGAGCCAACATGAATTTCAATTGCTTCATTGCCTCTCATACCGCTTGCACTGATCTATTGTACAGCTACTCAAGTTAGAGTTCATCTGACATGGCATTACTAAAGACCTGAATGTGCATCGATACATAGATAAGGGTGTGGGAGCTTTTCATCAACCTCAGTGTTATTTTGCCTTCATTCATATTGATTTGGTTGGCCCCTAAACACTTCACAAAGATGCTGATACCTTTTCACAGCCATTAATCGCTCCATTCACGGGCCTGAAGCCATCCCATTCCAACATGCAACATCTGCTACATGTACTGTTTCATTACTTCGCCAGAGTATATTACTTCCGACAGGGGTACCACTTTCACCTCTCAAGTGTGGAAATCATTAGGGCTTCTTTTCAGCCTCACCTTACATCAAACTACCATTTACAACCCTGCAGCCAACGGAATGGTGGAACATTTCCGTTGCACCCTCAAATCAGCTGCACCAACTTCAACTAGTTTCCACAACTTCCCTGTGTCCTCCTCGCACTAAGGATGACTCTCAAGTACACCATGGATGTTTCAGTAGCTACCCCTTGGGTGTCCCTGCAGAAGTCTTTCCGACCGCCTCCTTCTCTGATGATCTCGAGTGATTAGGTTATGTTGTGATGAAACTTACGCCTTGCCTTCAGACTTACAAGCCCCCAGCAAAGCAGCACATACCAAAAGACATACACAACACAACTTACGTCTTCAGGTGTACCGGCTCCTACAAGCCACTGATTATGGCCCCATATGAAGGCTCATTCCTCCAAAAGCTTTACTCCTCAACATTCGTGGAAAAGAGGTTTTAATCATTGTTGACTGCCTAAAACCTACGTGTCTCTTGCAAGATGACAAGCCAATAGTACGACTCTCTGGACAATTCGCCCTTTTTTTACATGCCTTTCTGCTTCAGGGGGAGCCATGTGCAGTAAGTAACACTCATACAAGTATAGAATAATGCCCTATCTATGTATTCTTGAGATACTAGCGCTAGACTTATTGGGTCCTTTGACTGGCCAGACAGTAGTAAATTGGATCCCTCTCTCTGGTTACGGCTCATTTCATTTTTGCCGACACATACACAGAATAGTCTGGCCTATTTTTTCCACATTTTCCTCTGTCCTCAAACACCTGATATTACTGGGATTACCAAATGGTTCTTCTTCACTCAAGGGGTTAACTACTGCAATGTAATTGTTCAGTGGCTACTTTCCTCTTGGTAAGGGTAGAAGAGACTCTTTAGCTATGGGAAGCAGCTCTTCTAGGAGAAGGACAATCTAGAATCAGACCATTGTTCTTTAGTCTTGGGTAGTGCCATAACCTCTGTACCATGGTCTTCCAGTGACTTGGGTTAGAGATCTCTTGCTTGAGGGTACAATTGGGCATATTATTCTATCTTGTTTATTTCCTCTTGTTATTTTGAAGTTTTTATAGCTTATATATGTAAGATTTATCTTAATATTAAAGTTCTTAAACTTCTCTTGTAGCTTATTACCTTTCCTTACTGGGCTATTTTCCCTGTTGGAGCCCTTGTAGTTATAGCATCTTGCTTTCCCAGCTATGGTTGTAATAATACACAATGCGCACAATCAACTTGAATGACTAAAGCCATTTGAAGTAACACGCTAATTTTAAGTCTATTTTCATTAACGTCATTATATTGATAATTTTCATGCCATTGTTAATCTCACTGACAAACGCCGTTGAATGAAGCTCGTCTTTCATTTGTACTTCGATGAGGTCAGTCAAAATGTGTTCTTGGTGTCAGCCAATCGATAATGTAATTGGACAATTTTGTTTCCTACAGATTTCACTCGGAATGAAATGAAGTTCTCACGAAGTTTTACACAGATTGGAAGAGAAATTCCTATTATGCATCGAACGATGCATAATACCTTACACCAAATCCTTTTTTTCAAGACTTTATATCATGAAAGGATGTAAATTCTTTACTGAATTTTGCTGGGTAAAGTTAGAATTATCCTTTTTGTAAAATTATTTACTTAGAAAGAAGGAAACTTTTAAATATTCTTTTACAAAAAAAAAAAAAAAAAAAAAAAAAAACATTAAATATGTTAGTAGTGAGTTTAAACCAAGCTACATCCGTTTTCGCCATAGTTACTCTCCATATAAATGCAATCTTTTTTTTAATCTAATTTTCTTTCTTTCCACATCCTTTTATTATCTAATGTCTATTTTACCTTAGCGGACGACTGGTACTATTCTATCCAATGATGTGCATGAGAAGACTTCATTCCTTGACAGCTACCCCTTCGTCGAGATCACCATATCAACTGCTTTACGTTGTCAATAATATTTTTCTTTTTTTCCTTTTTGTTAAAAAGAACGGCGACACTGAAGTAATTAACCAGTTGCTTGGTATTTATCATATACCAAATACGAAGTTGCCCAGCGTTTCTTGTTAAAGATATAGCTACAGTTATGCCAATTCTTACATACTAAGTACGACATTTGGCTCAATATTTTCTTGTTTATGATTTTGCTATCGTTAAACATGGAACCTATTGCTATCGACTCTCTGTGCAGTACAAAGAAAAACTATAGGGATCCAATTCCCTGTTTCATAGTAGAATTGCGTGAGGTGGCATCGCTCTGCGAATTAAGAACTCAATATGATCGTAGGAGCTCTCAGTAACTTGGAGGAAAGATCTTTCCTCCAGGTTCAGTAAGATAAGAGATTAAAGGAAGGGGGAAAGTAGGGACGAACTCTATCTTGTATAACTTTCAATATTAATAATTTTACTAAAAAAAAATCTATTAAGATTGACTGGTTTATAACGGTTGGTTTTCAATTAGTTTATAATTGGTTCCAGTTAGTTTTTTGTTTATTAACACTTACCAAAATTGAAAGGGGAAGGGGTGTGGGAGCTGCTTCGTTAATGTGAATCAAAAGTTCAAATTAGGTAGAAATGTTTATATTATTGAGTATGTTAAGAATAATCTTTCGAGGGAAGGAGTATTAAGTATGTTTTAAGAGCTCAAAATAAATACGATTAGTAATAGTAATATTTGTATCTATTAATATTATCATTAATTTACTGTTGTGTAATTGGTCAGTCATATAGCCATCAATTACGTTAATGAATTGAGATTTCTAATGAATCTTCTACGACAGATACAAATGTAATGCGCTGTACTTATATTACCGGACGGGAAAAATATATCTTAGTATTGGTAAGGTTTCTTTGTGAAATTGTTCTTATCAAGTGAAGAGTAATAATTTCAGTAACATCCTGAGAATTTGTGTAAACATAAGATTCTTTTATTACAAATATGAGCCTTTAAGGCCCTAAGTTTTGTAATGTATCACGTGAAACAGCTGTAAAATACGTACCCAAGGGGGGTCATGTAAAGGCTAGTTTTGCATTACAGAGACACACCTCTTTGGGCAGTCAACTATTGGTTACAAAGTCCTCGAAAAGCAGATCAAAAGTTAATTTTCCCTTTGGCTACTAATACCTCCGTTCTCTTCGACAGCTCTGTTTTATATGAAAATAACTGTGTTAAACTGTTATAGGTCTAGTGCCATTTTGTGTTTAGATTGCTTTAAAAAAACGAAGAGTTACGAACTCCGTAAAATCGCTGTTTTTTCATTATTTCATTGCTACGCTTAACCTTTTACATAGCTTGCTGTTAACGAAATCAAGTTGTGTCCTAAATTGTTCGATCGAGACCAACTGTATGATTTTAACCCATGCTCTACCTGTAGCACCACATACGCGTCATTTGAGATTTCTCGCCGTTTAGCACAAACGAGTGTAGATTGAGCTGTAAATTATGTGATTATGTAATCTGTTAAGTGAAACTGCTGCTTGATACCGTTTTATAGGCAATAAGGGATAAATTTGTAAGAATTATATACTATATCTAAATGTCATGAAATTGTATTTTTGTAAGCCATCCGTATTATATAATCTTTTGACTTTTTTTTTGTATAACTGTTACCATCTTGATTCTAGTCATTATTAATTTTAAAACTATTCAAGTCCTGGACCTAAAGAAGTCTTAGTTAGAGCATTTCAGATAATTGATTATCTTATTTGGTTTATTTTTTCTTATATGTGTACTTGATATTGAAAATAATAAAAGCAACGATGTCCAATAAAATAAAAATGACGAAGCTTCATCCGCCATGAGTAATATGCTGATCTCTCGTATCGTGAGGCACTTAACGCACATTGACGGATGGACTGAGACGGCCATGGATATGAAGCTGGGAAATGTCATACATATAGCGTCTCCATAAAAGGAAACTATGGTCATTTCCCTGTTAACCATTTATTGCGCAGGAAAAGAATTGTCCGCTATGTTTTTTTTTTTTTTTTTTTTTTCGGAAAAGAATTGGCCGCTGTCTTTTTTTTTTTTTTTTTTTTTTTTTTTTTTTTACACATTCCCAAAAATATAATAAATTGGTCTCGGAATGGGAATCAATTTCCTAATTCATGATTTGTTGTTGATGTCCAGATGGCCTGGAACAGGTCTCCTGTAGTCATAGAGCCCACTTAGACTGGGGAGATTAAAATTTGTAGTTTACATGGACCTGGTGTGGACATGTCAAAACTTATAATTTATTTCTTAACCTCCTAAAAGGAAGACTCTTCATCCTTTTTAATAAACTGCCTTCGAAATTAATTTGTGTTATGGATAATAAAAGATTCCTGGTGTTTTTATTTTAGTCAATTATTTAAATGAACTTGAAAAATGAACACCTCATTTATTGGCTTCTGCCTCAAGTTTGGGTAGTACCGACTGAACATTTCTGGTGGTGAACTGTAGACATTAAGAAAGGGTCTTTGTGGCATTCTTTGGTCCTTTACCTACACGTACTTTTTAACTTTCTTCTATCTCTGTTACCACTTCTTTTCTTCCCTTTTGCTATTAACCTTCAGCAATTGAGGGATTTATCACCATTGTAACTAGACGCTGAATGACCTCCCCGGTCCCAGTGCCATGGTACGTGATCCAAATCCTATAAATTCAATACATTTATTGGCACCAGGTCCTACCAGATCTGAGCCCTATTGTTTTATCCTTGATCAGTATTTCCTTTAAAGGGAATCTCGTTTCCGATATGATCAGTAGTAGGTGTAACCATCCCTTAGAAAATGACTTTAAAAGAGGATTGAGACGGTAGGTTCTGATCTTACTGGCGTTGTGCACCGAGGCTCCTTTGTTCTACATATTTATATAAGGGCAATTGATAAAACAAGCTGACCCCGGACTGAATGACTGGACGGTCTGCAGGTGGAGTTTATTATCCGTAAATAAACGCTGTTACACAAAAATATAAATGTAAGGATTCCTTTTAATCCTTCTTGTAAAGATAGTTTTTTTTTTCTTTTACAAATTAATCTCTTTCGGTCATTTATAGAAAATAGTCGTAGGCTAGGAGAGTGAATTTACCTCATGGAATATTTGGTTTATATGTTTTTCTATTTTTTGTTTTTTAGTTTTAGGAATCACCAGCCTTATGATCTAAGCACCCCCTAATTTTTATATACCTTTTTTGTTCCCAACTCCTCACTCATTCTCTTTCTTATATCTTATTGTATATGATTCTATGCATGTTTAGATTTTTTTAATCTTTATATTTCACTATTTCAAATCATCCAATTTGCTGAAATAA
>NC_090747.1:68415336-68432836 GCF_036898095.1 Palaemon carinicauda
CCTTTCATAATTGATTCAGCTGCAATTTGGCCCTTTAATATTGATAGATTTATGTCCATTATATACATAAATGCCCAATTGTTTTTAATAATAATAATAATAATAATAATAATAATAATAATAATAATAATAATAATAATAATAATAATAATAATGCGACGACGTATTTGTCTTGCTTTTTTTCCAGATGCAGAATTGAGTAAATCATCCTGTCTGGTGCTTCCTCCTGAGACTCATAATAACTAGAAGTATTCCCTGGCTCAGTCAAAGTATTACACCTCAGCACTTCTTGCATTGTGGCTATTCAAAGCTACACGAATTTCTTTATCCTTCATTTACGCGCTTAACGAGGAAAAACTCACTCATAAGTTAATGTAACTTCAGACCTTCTTTTACTTTCTTTGTAGCATTCAGCCAGCTTTGAATTGCTGTAATTATTTTTACAAATAACTTTCAGATTTATTCCCACCTTCAGCCAGATTTTCCATCATCGACTGATTCATGGTGAGGTATTTTCTTGACTGTCTCTTTTGCATAGAGTAAATAAACTGATGAATAAATCAATATATATATATATATATATATATATATATATATATATATATATATATATATATATATATATATATATATATACATATATACCTGTATATATATATATATATATATATATATATATATATATATATATATATATATATATATATATATAAAACCATTTTGTCTAAAAGAGGGAGCTCCTTAGTAAAATAACAACGTAACTACTGAAACATGAATAAAACCCCGTTTCAATAAAACTTTCTTGCTTTATACAGTAACACCGAAGATTTAACAGGAGTGTATTGAACCCTACTATACACACAGTGGGCTATTCATTCCAGTCTACCATGTACTTGGACTTCCTGTATATCAAGTCTCTTCCTTTTCAATACTTCCTTTAATATATCCCTCTGCTACTTTTTAAAATTCTAGGCTTACTCCTGAACACTTCTGGAATAAACACATTTTTCATCAATCTGTTACCTTCCATTCTTTTCACAGGATCGAACTACCTCTAAATACCTTGATCCATACTTTTGCTACGCTGGCCTTTTTTCCTTCTTCTTAATATTCCATATTTCTCATCCCATCAATTCTTTTTATAACATATACTGTATACTACAGATTATCATCTGAATAGCTTCATCTTTTATTCTTCCATTCACATCCAACATTCCGTTCACACATTGAATTCCACAGGCAATTGCAGGAGCTTTGCAAGGTATAACACAAATCATAATACCTTTCTAGCTTTTGCCATATAAATATGAATAAAAATAAGTATTATATTTTAAAGGCTTTCATTTTATGGGCTTGAGTTCAAACTCTGCTCATGTCTGATAGAATTAACTGCAAAACATCTTCAGCACCCTTGCAAGTGAGAGGTGAGATGGTGGGCACCATGACAGATTTGTTCATTGCTTGGACAGTTAATTCATGGGACCGTATTCGAACCTAGATTATTGCCCGTAAGTCCACCCGGTACTAATAGGGTATCAACATTCACTGAGATCAAGAAAAGTGAACTTGAGCTAGCAACCTCATTCTAAAGGACTTTCCGAAAAAGCAGACAGCTAAAATCTCCTGGTGCCACACTCTTCATGAAGAAAATAGTATATTTGAACACACACATATACATGCAGCCTAGAGAGAGAGAGAGAGAGAGAGAGAGAGAGAGAGAGAGAGAGAGAGAGAGAGAGAGATGTTTGGTATACGTCTGTCAGTCTGTGTATGTCTTTTTATGCGACTGTGCATACATCAAGCTATGTTCCCTATAAGTGCTCTGAAATACGTATGTACACACGAGTTTTAAATGAAATCATTGGTAATAATTACGATAGGAAGATTATGATAATAATGAAAAAGAATGATTATAGTAATATTTACTGAGATTAGCTGTGTAGTTTCTGTCCATCCGCTTAAAAGGGTGTTTTTATTTATCAAATGAAGATAGTAAAGAAAATGAGATAATATCTGTGTGGATGTACCAAGAAGAAAGCAATAAACTTTCAGACGCTGCAGGTAAGAAGAAACGATGTGGTTTTCTTGCTTGATCTTATTTTCCGAGATTAAGTAATGAGTTATGCCTGCGAGTGATGTTTTAGTCTGCTGCTCTAGTATTTTTCCATCATATAACTTCGACCTCCTTACTCAAGAAAATAAAAGCATAATAATAATAATAATAATAATAATAATAATAATAATAATAATAATAATTGTGGCCGTATGGTTGATGACTAGAATTTGACTTTTTGCTTGACCTTGACCATGGACTCTGCCTTCACCTTCGACGACCTTAACATTTATGAATTGGCGTGGATTTTCATACACTTGAATATGAACCAAGTTTGAGGTCTCTGTGATAACGATGTCCAAACTTATGGCTGATTACGTGAATTGGACATTTTGTTTGACCGTGACCTTGACCTTCAAAAATCTAATAAATTTCAGCTTTATACATAACAGTTAATCCTTACAAGTTTCATTACTCTACGATTAAAATTGTGCCCAGTAAGGTGTTCACTAACACACACAAACAAACACACAAAAAAGGGGTAAAACATAACCTCCTTCCAACTTCGTTGGCGGAGATAATAATAATAATAATGATAATAATAATAATAATAATAATAATAATAATAATGATAATAATAATAATAATAATAATAATTGAACCTTTTATTTGTGGGTTCGACTCTCTTTAATGTCAATCTAATTGAATATGCGTTAGATTTTTTTCTTATAGCCGTGTAAGCTTAGTTTTCATTAAAGATAATGAAATCTCTTTTTCAAACCGATTACTTTGCAAAACCAGAGATGGAATTCTTTTTCAACATAAGAAAAGTGTTTGTTTGCATTTGTGTGGGTTCCGTCTCAGCAAAGACGACAACAAATCCTTCTCTAGAGTTTATTGTATCTGTGGTTACTAAAATAGTCTATAGTAATTATTGAAAATTAAATAATGTCAATATAAAAAGCTATTAGTTTCGATAATTATTAAATTTATAGAGCACGTTCGAGTTTTGCCCCCAAAGAAGAAATATCTTAAAAAAAAGAACAATAGTTATCGTCTAATTTGGTTATAGACATCGAGACAGGTGGTTAGACAGACACTAAAACATAATCCTTGCTGTGGGTGATGAAAAAATTAGTTTCCATGTTCAATGATTTATCATATAGATTAAAACACTTTTGTATTCATTAGCTTTGTTACATGATTGTGTTCACACCTCCCACTCCAAAATACCAAAATGTTAAATAAAAAAAGATTCCCTAATGAAGTATAGAGTGTACTCCATTACATAAAAAAGGATTCTTTATAACACAGCATAACCCCATTCCCAAGTAACGACAATAATTCAAAATGTACTCCATATAGAAGAAGAAAATCTACCTCTCATAATTGGCAATGACGTAACGTCTACTTTTCTTCCTCTTTTCCTTGTAAGGACACCTGGCCATAATCACGTTACAAAGACTTTTAACCGGAAAAAAGGGAGAAGGGTAATGATATGGGACCCATTGGCTGAGAGTAGAGTGATATTGATGGCGATGGGGTGCGTAGCGGAAGATGGGGGGAGGAAGGTGGAGGAGGTGATATGAAGGGGGTTTGAGGGGGCGGGCGTGGTGGAGGTAGCAGGTGGGAATTGGCTATGGTGATAAGATTTTGGTAGACTTTACGGGTGGAAGGGTAAAGGGGAGGAATGGTTAGGAATAGAGGAGGTTAAGGTAAGGTGAAGGGAGGGATGTAAGAGATTGAGGTTAAGGGGAAGGTGAGGTAAATGTTGAAGATAAGGAAACGGAGAGAATTTAGAGAAAGAAGTAAACGTGGCAGGAAATATTCAAGGAGAGGTGAAGTGGTGAGTAGAAATGCAAGGGAATGAAGAAGGATGAATTTGATTGATTGATTAATTGATTTAAGATTCTCTAGCGACGTGGCGAGGGGGTTGCTTGGGAGGGAGGGCGAAGGAATTAAGGGGGGGGGAAGCGATCACGAAATCAGGAGGAGGAAAACAAGAGGAATTCGTAACGATAATAAATAATATAATTCGTTTATTCTATAAAATATTTAAGTATCTGATACATGCCCTACTTACTGAAACTATGTTTGTTTCATTACTAAGATTAATTAAACTGTGAAGTAAAGATAGTGAAGTTTTCCATTCAATTTATGATAAGTTTCAAAACATAAAATGTGATAAACTTAGTGAGCGTAAAAACAGTAAATATCGTAAAGGTATTTGTCGTTTATGCAATGAACATTCAATACATCATAAAAATTGTAGTAATTCAGAGATTATAATACTATTTTAGCTTTATTTCGGAACAGGTATTGCTAAATTAAATCTTTGGCATTGAATTTTTTAATCTAAACATAGCTATGACATACAATTATTATTATTATTATTATTATTATTATTATTATTATTATTATTACCTCAGATATAACGCTAGTTGAAAAGCAGGATGCTAAAAGCCCAAGGGCTCCAACAGTGAATAAGAGCCCAGTGACGAAAGGAGGTAAGGAAATAGTTAAAGAGAAGTAATAAACAATTAAAATGAAACACTTTAATAATAGTAACAACATTAAATTAGATCTTTCATATACAAAATAGAAAAAGCGACTAACGTCAGCCTATTCAACATTAAAGCATTTGCTGTAAGTTAAAAAAAATAGGCTAAGGATAACATCCATGGATAAAAGCAGGTAACGAGAAAAAGGGTGAATACCACCTAGAAATGAGTACAAAATTCATACAAAAAATATGAATAATAGCAGGAAATAAGAATACGAGAAGGAGTAAAATTAGGGTTAATATCAAGAAACAAGAACAGGACTCCTAGAAACTAGAGATAAGGCAAGACTCGAATATAAGACACGAATAGTAACTAGGGATAACAGCATCAAACAAGAATAGGATAGGGATAAGAACCATGAATAATAATAGGAAATAAGATTAGGATAAGGATGAAAACTATGGAAAATCGCAGGAAAATAAAATAATATATGGATAATAACCATGTATAAAAAGCAAGAAATCACTGTAGGATAGGGATAAAGACCACTGGTATTAGCAGGTAAGGAGAAGAGGATATGGATAAAAACCATGGATAATATTAAAAAGTGGAATACGGTTATAGACAAAGGATAATAGAAGGATACAAAAATATGATGGGAATTTAAACCATGGTTAATTGTAGACAATAGGAATAGATTAGGGATGGAGACAGGATAATAGCAAGGGCTGTCGTGGCCTGATTGGTAACGTCCCTGTCTGGCGTTTGCCAGTCGGGGGTTCGAGTCCCGCTCATACCTGTTAATGCCATTAGTGTCTGCAACCTTACCATCCTTGTGAGCTAAAGTTGGTGGGTTTTGGGAAGCCTATAAGTCTATCTGCTGAGACATCAGCAGCCATTGCCTGGCCATCCCTGGTCCTAGCTTCGGTGGAGAGGGGACTTGGGCGCTGATCATATAATGTATGGGCAGTCTCTAGGGCTTTGTCCTGCTTTCTAGGATAATGTCACTGTCCCTTGCCTCCACCATTCATGATATTAGGAAAGGAGAAAGGGCTGAAGATATAAGCCACAAATAATACAAGAAAAAAGAATAGGATTTAGGATAAAGACCATTACTAATAGCAAGACACGATAATGAGAGAGGGCTAAAAATCATGGATAATGGTAAGAAAAAAGAATAGGAGGGGTTGGGGACTATGAATAGTAGCAAGATATAAGTATAGGAGAGGGAAAAACACATAGATAAGAGCTAGAAATGAGAAAATTATATGGATAAAAAGCAGAGATAATAGCAGAAACAAAAATAAGGTTTGTATAGAAACTAGGGGAAATAGCATAATGGGGATAAGAGCCATAGGCAATAATAGGAAACGAGAATAGGATAAGGATAAAAACAATAAATAGCAGCAAGAAACTCGTATTTGATTAGGATAAAACAATGGATAGGATCACGAAACCAGAACAGGATAGGATAAAGACCATGGATTATAGCAGATTATGATAAGGACAAAATTCATGGAATATAACAGGATACATAAATAGGATAATGTTGAAAATCATAGGCAATAGAAGGATACAAGAATAGAATGGGAATAAAAGCCATAGATAATAGCAGGAAATGTTAAAAGGAAAGAGATAACAACCATAGATACTAGCATGAGAATAGTAAAAGGATAAAGGCCTATATAATGGCAGTATGATAAATAAGAGATGGGTAAAAATTGTGGATAATAGCAGATAACAAGAATAGGATAGCAATAAAAACCAAAGTTAGCAGCAGGAAGCGATTATTTGAAAGGGAAAAATGTCATAGATACGAGCAGGAATCAAGAATAAGATAGGGAATAGGGATAGAAACCATAGATAATGGCAAATAGCGTTCATAGGATCGGGATAAAAACAACATAGAATAGCAGTAAACAAGAATAGGACAGATAAATAAATTGTGGATAATAGCAGAAAATAAGAAAAGCATAGGGTTAAAAGCAATGGATAAATAGAAAAGGATAGGGATAAAAGTAATGAATAGTAGTAGGAAACTGGTATTGGATAGAGATAAAAATAAAGGATTGATCAAGAAAAGCGAGTAGAATAGGATATGCTAGAGACCGTGGGTTATAGCAGGAAATAAGCACAGGTTTAGGATACAAGCTTTGGACAATAGCAGTTAACCCTGTTGACGCCAAGTGGTAGCGTAAATCTCGCGCTTGAGAGTCAAGACTTATTTGGGTAGAAAAATATCTTAACGAAATGATTTTTGTTAAAGTTCTGGTGCCATAAGTTCCTATGTTAAGAGAACTCCCTTTTTGAATAAAATATATATACAACAATAAATATTCTCAAAATATATGGTAAAGTATCATGTATAGCAAAGAATTCAATTTTGCATGAATGTTTTCACTTAATTCACCTAAATACCAAAATATTATCGAGAGAAGATTGAATTTTATGTACCATTTGCTAAATATATTTACTTTTCATTGATGTACAGCTTGATACATTATGCATAGCTTTTGGACGTCTAAATAATAAATGAAAACAACAGCAAATTTTCTCATTTATAAAACTGGAACTAGTTAAACAAATGTTTTTATTTATGGTTACTTTACTGTTTACGTTACAGACTTCGTTCATGTAACTACTTATTATCGTTTTGCTAAAATCTTTACCGCGAGATTACACATGAAAATAAGTTCATCGAAAAGACTGCAGTGACTTTATCAATTATGTTAGAGTGTTTATTTTGGTTTTATTCTAAATGATAAATCTTACAAAAATAATCTTTTTCCCAAAATATACTTGAACAAGGAAATACAGTCAACCTTTGTGATACAGAAAAAAAGTGTAGAAAGTTACTTAAGTGTTATTTAAAATAATAGTGTCATTCAAAGAATAATTATATATTTTTTAGCATATAGATGGATAAATGAACGTTAGAAATATATAAAAATTCACGTGATTAAGTAATATTCTATGAACATAAATAATGCCAGAAATTGAACAAGAAAATTCTTGTTTGCTTCCGAAATTTACCGTGATATAGTGCATGCCAATAAGTTTATTGAAACGGCTATGATTACTTTAATATTTACGTTAGACTGTTTTGTTTTGAGGCATTGTATAGCCGAAATAATAAATAATAAATTTTACACCAATATGAGTTTCCCCAAAATATATAAGAGATAATGTAAAATTAGTTAAGTGTTCTGATACGGAAAATTATTGTAGAAAGTTTTACTAAATTGTTTTATTTAGAAGAATAGAGTTATTTTTAATACAATAATATATATTTTTGCCATACAGCTGGATAAATAATCTTCCAAGTGATATATAAATGTATTTAATTTGTCAATATTCTATGCGATAAATATAGCAGAACAACAAAAGCCTTGTTTTCTTTCCAAATTTACATTGAGATTACTTATTCATATAAGTCTATTGAAAAAGCTTCAGAGACTTTTATTTTATTTACGTTAGAGCGTTAATTGTGGTTTTCTTGTACAGATAAGTAAAATCATGATAGATTTCACATCAATAAAAACTTTCCCAAAATATATATAAGTACAACAAAATTAGTAGAAAGTGTTACTTAGAAATATTGTTTTTTTTTTTTTTTTAAATAAGATAAAATATTGTTAACAATGTACTTGACTAAATAAGCTTTGAAATGACGCATAAATTTATATGATTAGACAATGTTCTATATACGAAAATAATAATAGAAACTGATCAACAAATTTCACGTTTTCTTTCTAAATAAACAGTAAGATTAAGTATGTAAATGAGTCCACTGATTTTGTTATTCCCCTTAAAGTGTTCATTTTGGTATCAATTTACAGCTAAATAAATACATAATAAATCTTGCATAAAAAATTTCTTCAATATAAAAAAAGAAAAGAAAAACAGAGTCAAATTTTATGATATGAGAAAAATTGTGGAAAGTGTTAATAAAGTGTTATTTAGATTATTATTATTCTGAATACTATGATATATTCTTTACCATGAAGCCGAATAAATAAGATTTTATGTGATATACAAATTTATATAATTAGTTGATATTGTTTACACAAAACATAAAAAATTGAAAAAAAAAATAATATTCTTTTGAAATTTACCGTGAGACTACGCATACAAATAAGTTTGTTCAAATGGCTGCGATGAATTTGAATATTTACAATAGAGTATTCATTTGGGTTTCGTTTTACAACTAAATAAACATACAATAAATTTTAGAGTAATAGATATTTCCTCAGATATATAGAAATATGGAAGAAGTAGAGTAAAATGTGATAAAGGAAAAAAAAGTGTAGAAAGTGGTACTAAAGTGTTTAAAATATCTTTATTTTGAATACAGTAATATATTTTCTAACATAAAGTTAAATTAGTTCATACGCTATTCACGTAAATAAAAAAAAAAATGAGTAACATTTCTAATGTTCTTTCAAAATACACCGTGAGATTAATCATGCAAAAAAGTTAATTGAAATGGATGCGGTGACTTTGTTAATTACGTTAGAGTGTTCATTTTGGTGTTTTATTTTTTACGGCTAAATCAATAAATAATAAATAAATCTCGCTAGCATATGATGATAGGGTTGACTTTCTTCCTGAACGGCATTTCTTCACGATGCAAAGAATGTTTTTTTTTTTGGCCATAGTCTTCAACGAGTTTGGTGTATGTCTCTATGAGTGGAGAGGGCCACTAAAATGAGTCTTATTTTCATACAGCTTATGTCCGAGGGCAACAGAACTGTAAACGTTATCCATGACGACATGGTAACCTATGCTTAAGTGCTGATCGATGAGTCTGAAAACGATGTTATGAAGAGATGAAGAAACACCACGGTAGTGGATGAAATCAAGGGCCTTATGCGACTGATAAAAGTTAAAATCTATTTTGTATTTTGCATTTCTCATCGGAGTATATACCTTGATTGAAAGGTGCCCTTTCCACTTCAACATCCCTTCGTCCAGCAACAGATGTTTCTTCAATATATACAGACTCAAGAATTTTGCTAGAATGTACTACATGACAGGCCCAATGAAAATCAACTTTTCGGCTTGCTTCTTTAATGTGTGAAAGTACTTCTCGATCCATTTAAACTAACTGGGTGACATTGCTGCTGAGAGAGACACGTCATAGATTATGTTTTGTTCCTTACCCAGAATATCCTTATCTTGGGCAAGCCATTAATACTCCTCCATTTGATAATGTCAAGATTTCACTGAGATTGAAACCACTCCTTGAAAACACCAACGGCCTCTGCTCCTCTTTCATGTATTTGGCATAATCAATTGCATTCCTTCCATGAGGTAATAGCACTGCTGAGGCGTGAAAATATTTTGGAAAAATTCAAGATGAGTGTTGGGAAAGGCCCCATCATTCCCGGTTTAGCAGTGAAAGAATGTGTCGGCTGTGGTGTCACCACCTGTCATTGCCATCATCGCTCACTCCAGGTAGATTCTGGGGAGGAGGGATGGAAATGGGAGACTGACCTGTGTCAACTCCTTGATCCTTGTTATAATTGCTTACCCCCCGTGACCTGCAGCTGCGGGATTGCCTCGAGACATGGCAAGTTCGGAAAAATTATATCTTTCTATATCTTCATCTTCATGACTTTTAAACTCATCGGGCTCAGAAGATTCGTTGCTAGATAAATCACCCACGGCCACAACTTTGTCTTCAATTCCTCTATTGCTTTTACCTCACTCGGGACATCAATATCTATCTCAAAATTAGTTTCATTACCATGTTTATCATCTAATTTTTCGATCCCATTTTTGTTCTTTTAAAATTGTTATTATTTTTTTTTTCACTCGTTTTACCTTCCACGGCCTTTTTAACTTTGCCGTTTTTTTCACTTTAGCAGTATTTTTTTCCTTTTCTTAGTTTTACATTTGGAAATATTTATCTCCTTGTTTCACTAGATATATTTTCTTCAGTTTCACTCTCGTATTTGTACTCTCCCTCTTCGGTCGAGAGTTATTTTGTTACATTTTCAATCTCCTCTAAATCTCTATTAACCTCCATAGTATTTGAGGTATAAGCCTAGCACCTTCATAAAGTTTTATGAATGGAAATAAAATCATGCTTTTGTGGCCTATCTTCATCTATGTTGTGACCTATTGATGGCAGCAATGGCACGCGCTCACCAGAATCACCAAGATTCTAGAGCCTAGCCACACTCTTACCCTTTGGATGAGTAACACAAACACCATTCGAATTGTGAATTTATGATGAACAAATAATCAAGCTCTTTAACAACAAGCATAGAAAATTTCAGCCAAATAGATACAAAATGGTAGAAATGGAAGCAAAATAATCACACAAACAGTTAGACGTAAACTCGACACAGCAATCAGGTCTGAGATCTAAGAGACAGATGTCAGGGTATTCTATGAACCACCATATGCCTAGAACTTATACATACTTTACTCATACTTGGAAAAATTGATAAGATTTCATGAAAAAATTTTTTCTTTAATCAACGTAAAATACGTCACATGGCTCTGAATGAGGTACAGTAGTTTTAATACTCAAGCTAAATTACGTTTTATGGTCCTCAAAGGGTTAACTATAGTAGGAGAGGAGGAAAAGCCATGGGTGATTCCAAGAAAAAAGTTTACACAAGGAATGAAAGCCATGGAAATCAGCAGGAAAATAATAGGATTAGGAAAATTTCCATAGATAATAGCTGGAAATAAAAATGAGACCAGAATAAGATAAGGATAAAAACTCTAAAAAGAGTGAAAAGAGAATATGAGAGGAAGGAATAAAGACCATGGATAATAGCAGGATACGAGAATAGAATAGGGACAAAAAACAACACTGACAGTAATTGAGAGTAGGATAGGGATAAAGACTATAAATTATAGCAGAAACCGAAAATGGGATTGGATTAAAAGCCAAGGATAATAGCAGGAATGTGAATATAACACGCATAAATATTATGGATAATAGCAGGAAATGAGAATAGGGTATGGATAAAAATTTTAGTTAATAGTAGAAAACGCGTATAGGATATAGCTAAAGACTCGATTAAACAGAAACCGAGAAAAGGATTGGGATAAAAATCTCGGATGATATCAAGAAACGAGAATATGATAGGGATAAAGGCCATTAAATGATAAGTATACGAAATCAGAATAAGATAGGAAAAAGATAGTGGATAATAACTGGAAACAAGAATAGGATTGGGAAACATCCATGGATAATAGCAGGAGACAAAAATAGAACTTAAATAAAACTGTGAATAATAGCAAGAAATGAAGATTGGATTAGGTAAAAGACTATGGATAATAACAGGAAACAAGAATAGGATGAAGATAAAAACATTGGATAATAGCAGGAGGTGAGAGTAGGATAGGGATAACAACAATAGTTATTAGCAACAACAAAAAATAGTATAGGGATAAAATCCATGAATAATAGCAGAAAGTGAGAATAGGAAAAAAGACAATAGTAAGAAATGATTGGACAAGGATAAAAACATTGATAAAAACAGTGAAAAAATAGGATAGGAATAAAAATAATAGATAATAGGAAGAAAAGAGAATAGGATTGGGGTAAAAACCACACATAATAGAATAAACGAAAATTTTATGGGGCCGAAGACTATGGACAGTAACAGAAAACGAGAATAAAGTAGGGATAAAAGGCTTTGTTAATAGCAGGAAACGAGAAGATAGGGATATAAATGATGGATAATAGCAAATAAAGCGAATGGGATAGTGGCAAAAGCCTTAGATAATAGCAGGGACTGAGAATAGTATAGGGATAAAACCCATGGATTATACAGTAGTGGAAACCGAGAATAGGGTAGGAATAAGAGCCATGGATAATTAAAAGAAATAAGAAGATGATAGGGATAAAAACCTTGGATAATAATAGGAAACTAAAATAATGTAGTCATAAAAACCACGAATAATGAGCATAGGATATGAATAAACACGTTAAATAAAAGTAGAACGCGAGAAGAGGATAGGGACAGAAACCAAGTGTAATTGCAGCAAATGGGACTAGGATAGTGATAAAATCCGTGGACAACGGCAGGAAATACGGATAGGTTTAGGATAAAGACCTTTGATAATTGATGAAAATAAGAATATGTAGTGATAAAACCATAGAGACTGATTGCTTGATTCAGTTATCTGACACGAGAATGGGAAAAGAATAAACGAGAATAGGATAAGGATAAGGATAAGGATAAGAATAAAAACCTTGGTTAATAACATAAACCGAGGCTAGGGTTAGGACACAACCATAGACAAGAGCGATAAACTAGAATAGGGTAGGGATATAATCCACAGATAATAGCAGCAATTAAGAATATGGTAGAGTTAAAGATCATGGATAATAGTATAAAACGAGAATATGATAGGTATATAGACCAAGGATAATAACAGGTAATGAGTACAGGATAGTGATACAAATGATAGGTAATTGCAGGAAGCAAGAATAGGATTGGAATAAAGACTATTCATAATAGCAGGGAACGAAAAAATGAAAGTGTTATCTATAATCTTTCGAGGTGAGGATTATGAAGCATATGTTTTAGGACCTTCAAATAATTAGTGATATGAGTAGTAATAGTAGTATTCAAATTCATTTTCAGTATCATCATGAATTGTGATATTTGATGAATCTATTACGATGCATAGAAATCTAATGCTGTGTATTTTAATTACAGTGCAGAAAGAATCTCATACGATGTATGGAATCGGGAAGCATCCAGAATGAATAGAATCGGACATGCGTGTAAGTTACATCTCCAGAATCAAGTCATATCTTCGAAAATATGGATTTCTTTATGAAAATGATTTTATTAAGAATAGGGATAATTTTAGTAACTTTAGATGTTATGTAGACATAAACTTCTTTTATTAAAAAGTTCCTAAAGCGCATTTTGGGACCGAGGTTTTGCGTTGTACCACGTGACACCTGAGCAAATGCTTACTCGAGTAAGCGATATATAAAGGCTAGTTTTGGTTCAATGAGGATATATATATATATACCTGTAGGCTCAGCTCAACAGACTTCCGGAAAGCAGATGAAAGTTGAGTTTCCCTAAGCTCTGATATCTGTTCTCTTCCACATCTTTAATTTTTATGGTATGAATACTTGATTGTATTGAACTATTTTTAAGGAAAGGAAATTACACTAACTGCCTAAGCCAAGTGCAATTTTGTGCTGGCATTACTTTTATGAAATGAAGTGTTAAGAGCTCTATATCATATAATCAATGTATAATTGCTGCATAGTGACTTCGTCCTAGTTAGTTGCCTAACTTAAATGTAACTTGCTGTCAACGGTATGAATTATTGCTAAATCATTTGGTAGAAAGCGATTGTATAATATGAACCAGTGCTCTGCCTGTGTGAGCGCAAGAGTGACTTTAAATTTTCTTTAATAGAAAACCATTATATGATTCCTCGTGATTTACCAAAAAGTATCATAGTTGCGTGTGGATTGGGACGTACAATATGTGATTATGTAATCTATTAAGTGAAACTACTGCTTGATACTGCTTTATATACACTAATGATAAATTTGTACATATTGTATATTCTATTCAAATTTGAAATGAAATCATAATTTGTATGCCATCTGATTTATTTAACCTTTTAACTTATTTTTCGTATAACTCTGTTACCAACTTAAGTCTGGTCATTATTACTCTTAAAACTATTCAAGTAGTAAACCTAAAATAACTCTAAGTTAGAGCATTTCAGATATTGATTGTCATAATTGACTTTCTGAAATTGTAAAACAAAAACCTAACAGACAGGGTTAAAATCCATGAATAATAGCACGAAATGGAAATAGGGTTAGGATAAGGACTGCACCAACCGTGTGTCACACGATCATACATAAATTATTTTGTATATATTATGCTTGTATCTACGCTCTTCCCTCGCACTAAAAAGAACCAGAATAAACATGTCTGCGTGTTTCCTCTCTAACATTGTCTGTTTCTCGAACATGAAAATTCCTGCTGCCTTGAGGTTTTGTATATAAAGGAGAGTGTTCTTTAATAAAATTACTCAGTTGATTGCATCCTGCTTTTGAGTCATAACCTTTCTCTCGGCCGTCACATTGGTAACCCCGGAGTGATGTGCAGGATGTCCTACATGCTTGATATTCTGGATCCTGTCGTTGGGCTTCAGCCAGGGCGTTGTAATCCAATCCCAGCTGAACGGCAGCCAACGTGTTTCTTGGCAGGGCATCGGCAACGGGATTCATTTTCCCAGGGACGTATTGAAGGGTGCAATTGTATTCAGCCACGGCGGAGAGATGTCGGCGTTGCCGGGCGGACCAGGCATCAGACTGTGCGAATGACGAAGGGCGTACCTTCTAAGAAATGACGAAAGTGATGGACAGCCAAGTGCACCGCCAGCAATTCTCGATCGAAGGTAGAATAGCCCGATTCTGCCTTGGACAGTTTTCTGCTGAAGAAGGCCAATGGGCGGGGCGAGCCGTTGGCCACCTGCTCGAGTACTGCACCAATAGCGATGTCGCTGGCATCGGTGGAGAGAAGGAGAGGGGCATGTGGGATAGGAAAAGTGAGAGCCGCAGCAGTTGATAGGGCCTTCTTTGCATTGCAGAAGGCTGCTTCTTGAAGGGGACCCCACTTCAGGTCCTTTGGCTTGCCCTTGAGGGAGGCGTAGAGGGGAGCAAGAGTGGCGGCAATGGCAGGCAGAAAACGGTGATAATAGTTGATCATGCCCAAGAACTCCTGCAGAGCTTTGACGGTCGAGGGCGCGGGGAAGTTCTGAACGGCTGCTACCTTCTCAGGGAGGGGATGGACTCCTTCAGGAGTGATGCGGTGCCCTAAGAATGACTCGTTGGCGCCAAAGGTACACTTGTCGTACCGGACTACAAGGTCGTTTTGTTGCGGGCAGTCGAGCACGATGCGCAGGTGACGGAGGTGTTCCTCTTTTGAGGAGGAGAACACAAGTATGTCGTCCACATAACATATACAGAAAGGGAGGTCCCCTAAGATGCCATCCATGAGACGTTGAAACGTGGCCCCAGCATTATGAAGGCCAAAACAGGAGTAATTGAAGGTGTATGTACCAAACGGGTGGAGCGGTCGATGACGGTAAACAGGTAACGATGTCCTTGTGATGTGGGTAGGGGGCCTACAACGTCGACGTGAATGTGTGCGAAACAACACTGAGGTTGAGGAAAGGTGCCCACTCCTGAATCCGTGTGTCGATGTACTTTGGAAGTTTGGCAAGAAGTACAGGCGCGGACCCAATCCTTAGCATCCTTAGAAATGTTGTGCCAAATGAACTTTGCCTTCAGCAGCTGTGCAGTAGAACGGCACGAGGGATGTGAAAGGCCGTGAATGAAATCAAACACCTGTCGGCGCATGGGAGCAGGAATCCAAGGTCGTGGTCTGCCAGTACTGACGTCACAGAGGAGGGTGGTGTTGGAGTCTTGGGGATGTCTTCTGGGTTCATAGGGACCTGATAATACCCCTTCAGGAGATCGAGCGTAGAGAAAACCTTTGCTTTGTGCAGGTAGGAGGTCACGTCAGCAATGTTTGGGAGGGGGTAGTGATCTGGTTCTGTTTGCATGTTCAGGCGCCTGTAATCCCTGCACGGACGGAGGGAGCCGTCTTTCTTCAGAACGATGTGTAAGGGTGACGACCATGGGCTGGAGGCCTTTTGGCAAAGGCCCTTTTCCTCCATTTCGGCGAACGTCTGTTTGGCAGCTGCCAATCGTTCCGGTGCCAGACATCTGAATTTTGCGAAGACTGGGGGTCCCATCGTCTTGATATGGTGATAAATACCGTGCTTGGCAGGAACCGTGGGCGTTTGGCGAAGTTCTGGACGGAAAACTTCCGGGTAATGCCGTGAGGAGGTGTGCGTGGTCATCCGTGGGTGCGCTGATGTGGAGAGCGAGGGTAGAGGGGGCGGGTTGAACAGGTGTCGACAAGTACGAGTCTGCGTTGACCAATCGTCGGTGGGCGACATCGACCAGAAGGTGGAAATGAGAGAGGAAATCTGCACCGAGGATTGGCATTGTGACGTCAGCAACAAGAAACTTCCAATTGAATTTACCGTTTCTGAACGATAATATGAGGTGGGTATCGCAGATCCGTTGGCAGCTACCAAGCGGACGTCGGCAGATGTAGACAGACTACGTCGTGTCTTGAAGAGTTTCCTTGGCAAAAGAGAATGACAAGCACCCGTGTCTACCAAAAATCGCACGCCCGTTCCTGCATCATGTAAAAAGAAAAGATTAGAAACACGGGAGGCCACCGCCACGAGCGATGGCCTACTTACACGTTTTTTGGCCACTGACAATCCTCGGCACATTTCTTCGCGGTTGCCCCGAATCTGAAGTGGTAGTAGCAAAACTGCGGCGGATGGGAAGTAGTAAGTGGCTGTAGAAGTTGTTTGTTGGGGTGTGAGTGATTGGTGGGTGGTGGGTGGCTTTGTCGCCACTTCGGCACATCACGGGGTAGGCGTGTATGTCCTACGGCATTCATGTCAGCTTCGCTTGACGTTGAATAGGCATTCTCTTCGTCAGGGGTGGAGGCGTTGATGGAGGTCTTGAAGTGGCTGTCCATAAGGGCCATGTACCAACCGTGTGTCACACGATCGTATATGAATTATTTTGTATATATTATGCTTGTATCTGCGCTCTTCCCTTGCACTAAAAAGAACCAGAATAAACATGTCTGCGTGTTTCCTCTCTAACATTGTCTGTTTCTCGAACATGAAAATTCCTGTTGCCTTGAGGTTTTGTATATAAAGGAGAGTGTCCTTAATAAAGTTACTCAGTTGATTGCACCCTGCCTTTGAGTCATAACCTTTCTCTCGGCCATCACAGGACCATGGATAATAGCAGGAAACAAGAATAGGATGGGGTTAAAAACTATAGATTGTATTGCACGTGTTTTACACTCGTACATTGCAAAGGTATTTTTTT
>NC_090747.1:68450336-68452836 GCF_036898095.1 Palaemon carinicauda
CTTTTTCATTTAATAATTTGTAAAACAGCTTATTATCATCCACGAAGTATCACGTTGCTTCCTCTTGTTGCTTTTTATTTCTTGCCATTTTATTTATTTTACAGATTACTCTGTACATTCTTTTGCACACCTTCAAATGCTCTTCTTACCTGTCCCAGAACTGCACCTCAAAAACTCTACTTTTTCTATTCACAATATCTTTAGTCTCTCTACTCACATCCTTATACTCTTAACCATTTCCTGTTGGCCTCAGGAACCCATCAAGGAATTTTAAAATTTCATCATCCGCTTTACCTTCTCAGTTTCTTCAACATTCGTCCTCGGTATATAAACTTCTCTTTTATACTGTCCCCACTCACTTGTCTAGTCATTTTTTGCAGCCATATTTTCCCACTTTCTCCTCCAACTTATTTTCACTTTAACTTTGTTTCTTCAAATGATATTCAGATATGTCTCCATTCACTTCTCTTCTTATCGTCACATCCATCAACTGGATTTTTCTTGTAAACTCTTTTCGTCTCCTTTTTTCTTTCCCAAGTAAGCTTAATCAAGTCTTTCAGAAACCACGTATTCCCAGCAATAAAAGCTATTCCCAAACACATACTCCTTTACCATAATCACTCTACACATTAACACTCCATTTCTTTCTCAGTCATCTACCTTTGCTCAGCCATTATTCTACGATCTCTCTGAAAGATACTACATTTACTCTCCCATAAAACATATTTCCCTTTCATTCTTTTCCATTTCAAGCCCATCTGTAATTATTGCTGTATTTACTCCAGCCTTACTAGTAAAATAGTTGACTTAACACGTTTACACCCTTTCACCTACCCTTAGAGTCTTCTTCACATTAAAAGTAATACACCTTCCTTCGCCCTTACCTTGGCATATGCTGTACATAAATACATCCATATAATTTCATAACCTGAAATGTAAAAATGTAACATGTTTATGGATACATACATACACACACACACATATATACTGTATATATATATAATATATATATATATATATATATATATATATATATATATATATATGTATAATGTATATATGCCTATATATGTATATATATGTTATATATATATATATATATATATATATATATGTATATATATAAGTATATATATATATATATATATATATATATATGTGTGTGTGTGTGTGTGTGTGTATGTACATGTCTGTATACACATATCTATATACGTAGGCTATATATGCTGTATATACATACTGTATATATATGCATTACTATTATTATTACTATTACTAAGAGTTTGAGTTTCTGAAGTTCAACAGATTTATCCGGCTGATTAGAAAAATCATTCCACAATCTGGTCATAGCTGGACTAAAGTTCTAGAATACTGTTTAGTGTTGATCTTAAGATGGAGAAGGCATGACTTAGAATCAACTACATACCTAGTACTGCGTACAGAATGCTACAGTCTTGGAAGATTTGAATGTAAAGGATGGTCTGAATTATTCAAAATCTTATGCAACATGTGTAAAGTTCTAACTGAATGATGGTGCCCTAGACTGATATCCAGTTCAGGAATAACGAGTTTCATAGACCGTAGCTTTCTATCCAACAAATTAAGATGAAAGTCAGCAACTGAAGACCAGACAGGGGAACAATACTCGAAACAAGGTAAATTGAAAGAATGAAAATATTTGCTAAGGATACACTGTTAAAAATCCGTAATTTTAATCGGAAATTAGCCGTAAAAATTTACGGTTTTCAGCCGTACTTCAGTAATACAGCCGACCGTAATTTTTACCATACTTTGTTATTATCTTTTACGGGTTGGTGACTGTTATATCCCTCTTTAACGTAAATATATCCGTTTTTGAAACGGTAAATGCCTGGCAACATTTATTCCAGGATTTCTACCATCTTCTTGCGGCAAACTTTTAACAATGTAGACTGATCACCGTAAATCTTAGAATACTCTCTAAACAAGATACAAACGAATAAGCTTTACAAGAAATTAAATGCAATCAAGAACCACACCTAAAACTTTAAATGGGTTGTATATAGTTAAAGAGACATTGCCAATGCAAAGATCTGGGTATTGAGGAGCCACTGTTCTCGCCATACATACAATCATACCTCATAATTCCCACCATGTAATAATAGCTCGATCTCTATTAAGGTATTCAGGAGATAAAATTGGTGCAAAAAGAGTAGGATCCTCTGCATATACAACAAGCTTGTTTTCTAAGCCAAACCACATATTATGAGTATGTTGCATAATGAGTGATTGGCCGAGAACACTACCCTGAGGAAAACCAGAAATTACATTCCTATAGCCACTGTGGAGCCTATAGACAGCTATTCTCTGCAATTTATTTCTTAAAAATTCAGTAATGAGGTTAAGAAAAGACCGACGTAATTACATCTCTTTACGTATGAAAATAAGGGTCTAATTATTAACACAGTCAAATGCAGCACTAAATTCAATGTCAATCATACGAACTACCCGACTACAACTA
>NC_090747.1:68457836-68460336 GCF_036898095.1 Palaemon carinicauda
GGCGGTACATTTTTGAATGATTGCTCACAACAAGTCAAACTACTATGGTGGTCCTGGCAAGTACAGCTTTGCTGATCATGGCGATACACAAACCCTTTCACTACGTTAAGGAATTCCCACACAGAAAGGGTCTCAACACTTCCCTATAAATTCCCCTTGATGGAGAACTGAAGAAATGAAGTTTTATTTCAGCGGAAATTACAGTTTGACTTATTTTCTGATAGTTATAATAAAGAGGCTACATGACAAGAAATGTTACGAGTCCTTCAGACGCTTCCCGCAGAGGGAGTGTCATTAAAAAAGATTGTTCATATTGGGATCACATTTATCAATCATCTGGGGTAACTTCTAACTTAATGTACATTTATCTCAAGTAGCTTGTTAATATCCGATTAACAATAAAGACTTTACTTAAAAGTTGTTAACTAATGTTGTATTTTCAATTCCTAAATTAATCAACACAACCGCATAGCTTTAAACTTATTTACAAAAGTTCAGTTGATCTACTAATCACCATGAAGATTTTGACATCTGTCTTTCATGGAAGTTAAATTACTATATTATTAATAATTGCATTGATCATGAGCTTCATGAATTTGTCAGTTTCAGGTAATTCTGATTAAATAAGTTAAACAAAGCAAACTTCAGAAAACTCCGGATGACTTCCAGTTCTATATGACAATAAGATTACTTAGAATCGGCAAAAAAAAAAAGAAAAAAAAAACTGAAATAAAGATGTATGAAATAAATCTACAGACAAGGATATATAATATTTTTTTTAAGAAGTTAACCAAGAGGTAAGGGAATCCACGCTTCAACAAGAATATAGGTCAAAAAGTTTGAGAGGACGATGCAAGGTTCATCTTCAACGAAATATGAGGCCGTAGCAAAAACATTTAATGGATGATGCCTAGATAATCAACAGAGGTCTGGTCTCAAAGGAGTACCAGGCAGTGCCAGGACCGATGGTTCCACCCTTCCTCCTCATTCGGCTTTTCTCCCTAATTCGGTTCCAAATCCTGTCCCTGACCTTAAAGTAGGGTCGAGGAGGACTTCCATGGTACCTCGGACGCCGTGCAGAGAAGAGCTCAGCCTGTAGCAGCAGGAGCAGCAGCAGTCTGTAGTATAGCAGCCTGCAGGGAATGTCGCTAACCCCGCACGACTATTAGCCCTGGCGACAGGGGATCATCCTACTTAGGCTAACAATGGCCAAGGGGGACCAGACGAGGGGCCAAGGGGGCCACCGATCCACTCCGAGCAGCACATGAGGGGAAATGCTAGCGTACATGGGTTGGGAAATGCGTACATACACGTATTTACCATAACACACATTTGCGCACATCAATGTATACTATATCTCCATATGTAAATGTAAGAAACGTGTTCACACAAATTTACAACATATGTAAAATACACACACATATACATGCATGTATATATATATATATATATGTGTGTGTGTGTGTGTGTGTTTGTTGGTGTTTGCGAAAATGATACATATATATATATATATATATATATATATATATATATATATATATATATATATATCTACACACACACACACACACACACACACACATATATATATATATATATATATATATATATATATATATATATATATATATATATCAAAATAAAAAAGAATGTGTATAAAAGTATGTGTTAATGTTTATGGCATGCATAAAAGAAATCATAAAATTATAAAAGATACATGCACACATGGCTGAATAAAGTGTATATATATATATATATATATATATATATATATATATATATATATATATATATATACATATATATATATATATATATATATATATATATATATATATAAATGTACTGTATATATATATTTATATATATAAATGTATATATATATATATATATAAATGTATATATATATATATATATATATATATATATATATGTATATATATATATATATATGTATATATATATATATATATATATATATATATATATATATATATATATATATATATACACACACACACAAATGTATCATTAGATAAATGTACACTCAGGTCAACTACTTAAATGGGTATAGGAAACCAATGGTCATATGTAAACACACAAGTGTAATACTGTATGTGCACGTGTATACAAGTCAGAGGTAGTATTCATGCAAACATACATAAAAATATGTAAAGAGTAAATAACTCATGCAGAGATGTATGAATGAATTCAGACATAAAATAAAAGTACACGCCACATTATATATATATATATATATATATATATATATATATATATATATATATATATATATATGTATGTGTGTGTGTGAGTGTGTGCGTGTATTTGCACACGCGTGTATGTGTGTGCAATTGACCCTACACATGGATGTTCTAATCACCCAACTTCCAAAGACTAGACTCTACCTCAAGGTTAAACCTCCAAAGTTGCATACAAAAATAGCAACCATGTTACCCCATAACATCTGTCGACAGTTGATTTAGATATAATCAACTTT
>NC_090747.1:68467836-68475336 GCF_036898095.1 Palaemon carinicauda
CAACATTGTGTTTGTATTATGAAAAGGAGAAGTAAGCATGATTGAGATTAGATATTTATTATAAATGAGAAAAGTAAAGATTATTGAAATTAGATATTTATCATAAATGAGAAAAATAAAAATTATTGAAATTTTGAGAGTAATATAAATTACATAAGAAAATTAAAAATGATTGAAATTCTAAGTGTAATATAGAGGAAAAAGTAAGAGTGGTGGAAATTCTCAGTGAGATATAAATGAAAGAATAAGAATGATTGAAATTCTAATTGAAATTTAGATAAGAAATATGAAAAAATGAAATTACAGTATGATATAAATAAAAGATTATTGAGATTCTCAGCATAGTATAAATAAAAAATAATGTAAAAAGCATTAAATTTTTTAGATCAATATAAATAAAAACGTAAGGTTGATTGAAATTGTGGAACCAATGTAATTGGAAAATTAAGAATGAAGGATATTCGGAGTGATAACTAAAGGAGAAATAAGAGTGATTAGAATTATTAGTAATATAAATAAATAATAGAATGATTGAAATTCTGATTGAAAAATAAATGGAAAAGTAAAAAGGATTAAAATTCTTAGTGAATCAGTGCACCTTGCGCTATGCACTCTAGGCACTACTAAATGGTTTTTGCAGCGTCCCTTTGGCCACCCACCTGTACCCACTATTTTGTCTTCTACTTAGCCTGTATGGCCACTTCCTTTCTTCCATGTTGATGTTCAAACTCTTTCAAGTTTTACTTCAGGATTTTCTCACAGCTGTACCTCAGCTGAACGGTCTCTCCATGCTCAGCATCAGGACATAATTATGACACAAATTGTTAAAACCATCCATTAATCAGTCCCAGTCCCCAACACTGATAAACCAGTTCTACGGAAATAGTACTCGATCCAAAACAAATTGTAACAAAAAATAAAATATTTTTATTTACCAAACTATTGATATATCAATCTACAAAGATTTGATATTTTTTTTTGCAATTTCTTTTGGAGAAAGCACTAATGCTTAATAAAACCTCAGAACATAAACTAGTTATAATTCAAAGAGTTATGGAATAAATAATGATAGGAATAACACGAAGAGACAGGATAAAAAGCAATATGGATAAGAGAGCAAACTCAAGTAGAGGATATTCTCACAAGTAAGAAAAGGAAATGGTCGTGTGAGCAGGGCATATGATGAGAAGGACAGATAATAGATGGACAAGATGAATAACAGAAGGGGTACCAAAAGATTGCAAACGAACCAGGGGAAGGAAGAGAAGACGATGGATTGGCGAACTAAGAAAACTTGCGTGTATAGACTGATATAGAAAGACCATAAACAGACGCGTGTGGAAGGACACGTATGAGGCCTTGTCCTGCAGTGGACTATCAACGGCTAATGAATATATATATATATATATATATATATATATATATATATATATATATATATATATATATATATATATATGTATATATATATATGTGTGTGTGTGTGTGTGTGTCTATGTGTGTATACATTTATTCACACCTGTATATTGCTATTTATTGCAAATATTTCTTGTCCGTATTCCTCGAATGGAAACTTGTACTACTTATGTTCAAGAGTCTTTCTACTTGCTCCATATTAAGGTAAGGTCATGGCCAGTAAGTAATAACAATAATATTAATCATAATAGAAATAGTAGATTCTACTTATATTTTTCCAACAATAGCAATTTTGAATAAATAACCCCATTTTTCGAGTCTAATTCCACCCCATTCTCGTTTTCCATTGCCTTTACAACCTAACGGGGACTCACCCGACGGGCTAACTATTCACATTGTCAGTAATGAGGCGGAATAAAGAAAACACGAGAATTAGAGGCTTTCCCTTGCCAAACAGAGGCGGAGAAACCCGTTATTAACCATTATAATGAGCATTAATGAGAGTAGCAATTTCCCCTTTCAAGAATTAACAATTACTTGGCATTTTGTTCAAACAGGGCATTCCCAACTCGATTTAACGAACCATTAAAGCCGAGGAGTTAGACAGAAATCATTGTAACGTGGTAGGAGAGCACATATGCACACACATACTGAGAGAGAGAGAGAGAGAGAGAGAGAGAGAGAGAGAGAGAGAGAGAGAGAGAGAGAGAGAGTGTCAATATCCATGTAATGTAATTCACTATGGGGAGAAATTTATCAATACTCGTGTATAGTCATTCACAAAGAGAGAGAGAGAGAGAGAGAGAGAGAGAGACAGACAGAGAGAGAGAGATGGCGTAAATATCCATATAATGTAATTCACTATGGAGAGAAAATTATCAATACCCGTGTATATTAATTTACGAGAGAGAGAGAGAGAGAGAGAGAGAGAGAGAGAGAGAGAGAGAGAGAGAGAGAGAGAGAGAGAGAAAGGATAACCACTTGGCGTAATTTATCAAGAAAAGGGAAGCAATGATGTATCCAACAGCATTCAGATCGAATCAAAATACGTTCCCTTCTATGTGTGTGGTAGTTGTCCGTCACCTCACCTCCCTTCGCGAAAATCCCTTCGATTACAAATCACTTCCTCAGTCTTCTTCAATTGTCTCTTTCTCTCTCTCTCTTTCCCCTTTTTCTCTCTCTTTCCCTGATGTCCCTGCCTCCCCTCCCATCTTTCCCCCATACATACACACGCACACACAAGCTAAATCCCCCTTTTAAATGCGCATTTATCCGTTGTATTAAGAGTGTGCAAATAATTGGCGCATTACCATAAATACTGGGCGTTGGGGTTGGGGAGGGAGAGGAGGGTGTTATCAGCGCTAATACGGTCCCCAGTAAACACATATTAGTTGCTCCTTACCTCCTTCCTTTTACAAGCCAGATGGAGAAGGGGGTGAGGGGTGATGAGAGAAGGATGAATAATAATAACAGGGGATAACTGAGAAGAAGAAGAAATAGGAGTAGACTAGCAACAAAGGATAAATAGAAGGAAGAGGAACAAGAATGGATAATATGAAACAAAGATTGGGAGTCTGAAATGGTGTGTACAATGTGCTGATAGTTTAAAATAAGAAAGGAAGAATGTGCGAGAAAGTAGGAAGGGAAAACAGAGTGAGGAAGAAATAAAGAAAACGAGCGATCAAATAGAAAGAGTGAGAAAGAAAGCTAAAAACGACTAGTAAAGGAAAATATTTAGTTAAAAAAAAGAAAGAAATTGAGACAGAAACGTAAAGTGGGAGAAAATGCAGGAAGAAAGAGATATGCGAAGGAAAAGTAGCTAAAAGGATAAGAATAAGAATAACAGAGAGAGAGAGAGAGAGAGAGAGAGAGAGAGAGAGAGAGAGAGAGAGAGAGAGAAATAGTTTGAAATACTGTAATAAAGAACATTTTCATTATAATTTCATCTTTTAATTTGCGTTTGAAATTCTAAGTTTCATTACTTGTTATTGGAAATTACTATCAATATCATTAATATTATTATTATTACTGTTGTTTTTATTGCTGTTCCTCTTACTGTAGTCTTTTCTGTTTGTATAATTATTATTCTTTATGGATTTAGTAATAATGATAAGAGTAATAATGATAACAAAAACAACAACCCCAACAACAACAACAACAATAATAATAATAATGATAATAATAATAATAAAGAAAAAATGATAATAATAATAACAATAGTAACCGTATCCTCATTATTGCCAAATTCCCCCAGAGAAAGGTAGAGAATGCACTCTGAAACTACAATATTAGCTATGACCTCCTGGACTGTAATATGGGCTACATTGTGTTACATATTAAGCAGTTCATTTTATTTGACTTACAAAATTTGGGCCATATGCTTAGGTACTGGGACCATGGAGGCCATTCTGCACCGAAATCGAGATGGAAGATATTAAGCAGAAATGTGTTTAAAACAGAGGGCTAAAAGGTGGGGTCCCTACCTTTTACCTCTATTTGTAGGCGCCTTACCTCTAGCATTAGATGCTCTTTGACCTATATTTTGAGGTGGCATGCTTCCAACACTAGATGCTCTTTGTCCTGTATTTTGAGGTGGCATACTTTTAGCTTTAGATGCTCTTTGACCTCTATTTTGAGGTGGTATACTTCAAGCATTAGATGCTCTTTGACCTCTATATTGAGGTGGCATACTTCTAGTATTAAATGCTTTTTTAGCGTCTATTTTGAGGTGGCATTCCTCTAGCATTAGATGCTTCTTTACCTCTATTTTGAGGTGGCATACTTCTAGCATTAAATGCTCTTTGACCTCTATTTTGAGGTGGCATACTTCTAGCATTAGTTGCTTTTTTACCTTTATTTCGAGGTGGCATACTTCTAGCATTAGATGCTCTTTGACCCTTATTTTAAGGTGATATACTTCTAGCATTAGATGCTTTTTGACCCGTACTTTGAGGTGGCATACTTCTAGCATTAAATGCTTTTTACCTCTATTTTGAGGTGGCATACTTCTAGCATTAGATGCTCTTTGACCTCTGTTTAGATGTGACATGCTTCTAGCATTAGATACTCTTTGACCTCTATCTTGAGCTGGCATACGTCTTGCATTAGATGCTCTTTGACCTCAATTTTGAACTGGCATACTTCTAGCATTAGATGCTCTTTGACCTCTATTTTGAGGGGCATACTTCTAGCATTAGATGTTCTTTGACCTCTTCTATGCTCTGGCATACTTTCAGCATTAGTTGCTTGGTAACCTCTATTTTGAGGTGGCATACTTCAGGCATTAAATGCTTTTTAACCTCTATTTTGAGGTGGCATACTTCTAGCATTAGATGCTCTTTGACCTCTATTTTGAGGGGCATACTTCTAGCATTAGATGCTCTTTGACCTCTTCTATGCTCTGGCATACTTTCAGCATTAATTGCTCGTCAACCTCTATTTTGAGGTGGCATACTTCTAGCATTAGATGCTTTTTAACCTATATTTTGAGGTGGCATACTTCTAGCATTAGACGCTCTTTGACCTCTATTTGAGGTGGCATACTTCTAGTGTATGATGCTCTTGGACCTATATTTTAAGGTATCATATTTCTATCATTAGATGCTTTTTAATCTCTATTTGTGATCTGGCATACTTTCAGCATTAGATGTTCTTTAACCTCTATTTTCAAGTGATATACTTCTAGCCATAGAAGCTCTTTGACCTCTATTTTGAGGTGGCATACTTTTAGCATAAGATGCTCTTTGACCTCTATCATGAGGGGGCATACTTCTAGCATTAGATGCTCTTTAACATCTGTTATGAAGTGGCATACTTCTAGCATTAGATGCTCTGTAGCCTCTATTTCAAGGTGATATACTTTTAGCATTAGATGCTCTTTGACCTCTATTTAGAGGTGGCATACTTATAGCATTAGATACTCTTTGACCTCTATTTTGAGGGGCATACTTCTTGCATTAGATGCTCTTTGACCTCTATTTTGAGAGTCATACTTCTAGCATTAGATGCTCTTTGACCTCTATTTTGAAGGGCATACTTCTAGCATTAGATGCTCTTTGACCTCTTCTATGCTCTGACATACTTTCAGCATTAATTGCTCGTGAACCTCTATTTTGAGGTGGCATCCTTTTAGCATTAGATGCTTTTCAACCTATATTTTGAGGTGGCATACGTCTAGCATTAGACGCTCTTTGACCTCTATTTTGAGTTGGCATACTTCTAGCATTAGATGCTCTTTGATCTCTATTTTGAGGTGGCATACTTCTAGTATTAGGTGCTCTTTGACCTTTATATTGAGGTGGCATACTTCTAGCATAAGATGCTCTTGGACCTCTATTTTAAGGTGTCATATTTCTATCATTAGATGCTTTTTAATCTCTATTTTGATTTGGCATACTTGTAGCATTAGATGCTCTTTGACCTCTATTTTGAGGTGGCATGTTTCGAGCTCTAGATGCTTTTTAACCTCTATCTTGAGGTGGCATACTTCCAGCATTAGATGGTCTTTGACCTCTATTTTGAGGTGGCATACTTTTAGCGTTAGATGGTCTTTGGAACTCTATTGTGATCTGGCATACTTTCAGCATTAGATGTTCTTTAACCTCTATTTTCAAGTGCCATACTTCTAGCCTTAGAAGCTCTTTGACCTCTATTTTGAGGTGGCATACTTCTAGCATAAGATGCTCTTTGACCTCTGTTATGAAGGGGCATACTTCCAGCATTAGATGATCTTTGACCTCTATTTGAGACGGCATACTTCTAGCATTAGATGCTCTTCAACATCTGTTATGAAGTGGCATACTTCTAGCATTAGATGCTCTTTAGCCTCTATTTCAAGGTAGTATACTTTTTGCATTAGATGCTCTTTGACCTCTATTTAGAGGTGGCATACTTCTAGCATTAGATGCTCTTTGACCTTTATTTTGAAGGGCATACTTCTAGCATTAGATGCTCTTTGACCTCTTCTATGCTCTGGCATACTTTCAGCATTAATTGCTCGTTAACCTCTATTTTGAGGTGGCATACTTCTAGCATTAGATCCTTTTTAACCTATATTTTGAGGTGGCATACTTCTAGCATTAGACGCTCTTTGACCTCTATTTTGAGTTGGCATACTTCTAGCGTTAGATGCTCTTTGATCTCTATTTTGAGGAGGCATACTTCTAGTATTAGATGCTCTTTGACCTCTATATTGAGGTGGCATAATTCTAGCATAAGATGCTCTTTGACCTCTATTTTGAGGTGGCATACATTTAGCATTAGAGGCTATTTGACCTCTTCATTTGAAGGCTTTACGTCAATTTTCTCTTCTGTTTCTTATAGTTTTCAAAGATCGGCTTTCCTTATTCTGTCAGTTTCCTTCAAGATTTCATCGTGTTCTTTCTTTAGACCGTCAGTTCCCTTCGAGATTTCTAGAGAGATTTCATTGTCGTGTGTCCTCAGTTTGTCAGATTCATCAAGGAAATCGATGCCCTTAGTGTGTTTATCCATCTCTCTGGTCACCGCATACGTTATCCTGCTAAAGTAAACGATGAGCAACACAATGTATTTACCAATGCCATCCGGATATATCCTTTCTTTAATTTGGGGACGCGATCTCTGTGAGTCAAGTGAAATCCTCCTCCGAAAATAGACAATAACAACATAACAATGTTCACAGTGTAAACTTGCTTTGCTACATACAGATCGTGAGAGGTGTTGCGAGCTTTATTTGAAAAAAAAGGAGATCAGGTCTTCAGAAGTCATTTGGAACTCTGGTGCAACCGTTCAGAACTTCTCCGAGAAGATTCAGTTCTGGAGTCATTCAGAACTCCATGCTAAGTCTATGGCTATGTCTTTTGAAGCCTTTTGGAGATCCGGGAAAATTTTGTGTATATAATTCAAATTTGTGTATATAATTCAAATTCGTTTCATATCAACCTTGATGACAGATCGGTAAGTTTATAACATTTGACTCTGGATTTCTAAGAGATTTGTATTTTGTGACTTTTGTATGGTTAAATATTAAGCCATGATTAGTTCTTGATAGCGATTTCAAATTCTTGGGAACTTGTAGGTAATAAAACCAAATGATAATTACACCTG
>NC_090747.1:68477836-68497836 GCF_036898095.1 Palaemon carinicauda
AAGAACAAGGACTTCTGGGGAAACAGAAACCTTTGAAGCTAGTTTTGGATTACACCAGATGTTAGCATTAAGCCAGTTTTTATTTGTGGCGGTGTTTGATTTGTTAAGTGAAGAGATAAGAAATGAATAGTTGTGAAAGTTGCTATATGCAGATGATTTGGTGATTATCACTGAAAATGATAAGAATTACAGAGAAGGTTTGTACTGTGGCAAGAGACTTTGGAGAGGGGGGATTTGAGAGTAAATATGGATAAGACGGTATCTATGGGGAATTGCAAGGAAGGTAGGGACAGGATACTATGCATGAAAGTAGAGGCTTGAGTATAAAATAGTTGGAACAATTCAGATACTTGGGATCTACTATAAGTCTGGAAGGAGGATTTGAGCCTGAAGTTGAGAATAGGATAAATGCAGCATGGGGGAAATAAAGGGGTAGTTGGGGTAGTATGTGGTAAGAAAATGCCAATCAAGATAAAAGTTAAGCTCTATAGAACAGTAATAATAAGATCAGTGTTAATGTATGGATTGGAAACGTGGGCTGTAAGACAAAATAAGGAGGCAATGCTTGAGAGAACAGAAACGAGAATGCTGAGGTGGATTACGGGAATATCATCTTTGAAAGATTGGAAAATGGTGAAATAAGAAGAATGGCAGGCATAGTGAAGATTACTGAGATGATAAGAGTGTCATGACTAAGATGGTGTGGGCACGCGTTGAGGATGAATGGGGGGTAGGGAATGAGGAAGATTTGGGAGGAACCTGTAAGGGGGAGAAGATCAAGAGTGAGGCAGAGAATTAGATGGCAAGAGAATATAAAGGATGATATGGAGAGAAGAAGTTTAGTGGAAGAGAATGCCTTTGATAGAAGGCATTGGAGAGGTTGCATCAGGTAACCGACACCTTAATGTAGGGATAGCGTTGGGAAAGAATATATATATATATATATATATATATATATATATATATATATATATTTATATATATATATATATATATATATATATATATATCATATATAGCCACACAATTGCTCCTTATATATATATATATATATATATATATATATATATATATATATATATAATATATATAGCCACACATATGATCCTTGTATATATATATAATACATATATAGCCACACATATGCTCCTTATATATATATATATATATATATATATATATATATATATATATATATATATATATATATATATAGAGGTAAATTTATTGATATTTATTAGGGATGACAGTTTAAGTAGATGGGGAAATCTGAAAAAATAAAAGTCCATGTTACTAACTTCAATTCCTTACCATTTTTCAACAGGGTTACATGATAGTTGTTTGAAGGACTTACTGACTTACTACGTAGTAGAATCTAAATGTTCTTTTGATCTATTCACAAAACAGAAGATTAATACTAACATTAGAATCTAAACATTCCTTTGGAATTTGGGATAAATGGCCTGGTGTTGAGGCCTAGTCGCCTAATCATCTGTGAGTTGTATTTGGGGTATCATCCCGCAGTTGCACACAGAAGTGAAAATTAAAAGATGTTGGGCAGCAAGACGAAAAAGGAAGCTGGAGTACAGGGAAGGTATAATAATAAGAAATATGCGCATGTATGGGCCAAAGGTACAGGCAAATACCCTTTTGCAATTCTTACAGTGCATTTCGTAGGGTCAACGAACAGAAAGTATTTACTTTTATTTCACTTTGAAGATTAGTTATCAGGTGCCTTTCCATAAAAACAGCTTCGGTGTAGTCCAACTTAATTAACAAATCAGAAGAAATCTTTCAACTTCTCGAATGACTTTATATCATGTGTCTTTCTTATGTCACCCATTGGTTTATTGTACAATTTTTGGGGCTGCACATTAGAAAGCTCTAGAACGCACAGTCGATGTTATTCTAGGATCCAAACCCTAGAAGCCGTCATTAACTAGTCTCTTGTCGACACGATTTGTTGGCTGCATTATGTACAACAAATCTCCCAGTTACTTTGAACATCGAGTGCTGATAGCCTGATGCAACACCCCTTATTAACCTTGCTATCTATTATATCTAGCTGTCTCGTAAGCTTTACTTTGAATAAATTTTTATAGATATATTTGCACTAGTCAACTTTAGTTATGACAGTAAATCACAAGCTTGTCAACAGCACAATCGTCTAGACATTTCTTCTTCTTCTTCTTCTTCTTCTTCTTCTTCTTCTTCTTCTTATTATTATTATTATTATTATTATCATTATTATTATTATTATAATTATTATTATTATTAAGTTGGAAAAGCACAATGCTGTAAACCTAGGGGCTCCAACAGGGAAACCCAGTGAGGAAAGGAGACAAGGAAAAATAAAATAGTCTAAGGACAGTAACATTAAAATAAATATCTCCTACATAAACTATAAAAAGTTTAACAAAACAAGAGGAAGAGAAATAAGATAGAATAGTGAGCTCAAGTGTACCCTCAAGCAAGAGAACTCTAACTCAAGACAGTGAAAAACCATGGTACAGAGGTTATGGCACTATCCAAGACTAGAGAACAATAGTTTGATTTTGGAGTGTCCTTCTCCTAGAAGAGCTGCTTACCTTAGCTAAAGAGTCTCTTCTACACTTACCAAGAGGAAAGTGGCCACTGAACAATTACAGTGCAGTAACCTCTTGGGTGAAAAAGAACTGTTTGGTAATCTTATTGTTGTCAGGTGTATGAGGACAGAGGAGAATATGTAAAGAATATGCCAGACTATTCGGTGTGTGTGTGCGTGTGTAGGCAAAGGGAAAAAGAAACGTAACCAGAGAGAAGGATCTAATGTAGTAGTGTGGCCAGTCAAAAGACCCCATAACTCTCTAGCGGTAGTATCTCATCGGGTGGCTAGTGCCCTGGTCAACCTGGTTTAAAGCAGTATTTATAAGATGATATTTAAACACTGAGAAACAGAAAAATTAAGTTATTCGTTCCAAAATTTTATTAGAATTCATCTGAATGTCGCCAAGGTTTCTTATTTGTCTCACCACCACCATAAATTGCTTTATTTCCACTTACTTTTATTTGTTAATATCACCTATTCCATAACAATAGGTAAAACGTCGTTTAATTTGTCAATTGAATCCTCAACATCATATATGGAGAAGTAAGATTATGCATCATCTGCAATTATCTTGAACTTTACACTTCCTCAGTAATAATCTTGACTGACCAATAGTACAAAATTTAATACAAGGCTAGATTGGAGTTACTATACTTCCCCACCACACTCCTTATTTTAACGATTCACAAGATTTAGAATTTCCAATCCGTACAAAATACTCCTGATGTTGCAATTCTTTGATAAAAGCGTTCTTTTTTACCCCATAGCATAACTAAGGAAGATTCCTAAAGAAGTCCTTTGAAAATATGGAACCCGATTCTGTGATTTTGTGATGATAATGATCTATTGAAAGAATTAACATATGCTCATGGAAGATGAAAGAGAGAGAGAGGGAGAGAGAGAGAGAGAGAGAGAGAGAGAGAGAGAGAGAGAGAGAGAGAGAGAGACCTGAAAGTAATAATATTTTCTTATAGCATCTGAAATGAAGATGAGAGAGAGAGAGAGAGAGAGAGAGAGAGAGAGAGAGAGAGAGAGAGAGAGAGAGAGAGAGAGAGAGTTAAGACATTAGACAGACAGACTAAAAAAAGTAGTTCTTTTTCTTCTTCTTCTTCTGTAACCTGAAGGTTAACATGTCATAGTTCCGTTCTCATGCGCGGCAGGTATGCGCACTGGACTCCCTTTGGCCGTCCTGACTGTTTATCCTACGTGCTGTGACTGTAATATTGCTAATGGCTGCCGAGTGTGGGCAAACAGCGGGCTGTACTGATGAAAAAAAATGACAAGATTGATGCGCCCCGACCATTGTTCGCTTCGGCCAAGGAGATAATAGCGCTGGTAGCGCCGTCAGCCCTTCGTCTGCGACTCCGTTTTGAGTACAGTGGCTCGCCGCTCCAGACAACGGACCTTTTCGCTAATGCCCATTCCTTGCGTTGCATCAATTACCGATTTTTTCATTTCGCTCCTTTTTTTCTTCTAAAATCATTCCGATCCTTGACAATGCCGTCTCTCTCTCTCTCTCTCTCTCTCTCTCTCTCTCTCTCTCTCTCTCTCTCTCTCTCTCTCTTTGTGCCACTTCTGTCTCCAGTCTGCAGACACCTCATCTCCTTTCATTGCACTCTTGGAGATTATTGTCAGGCATTGTTTTCTTTTTTTTTTTTTATAACGATGCATTCAGCTTAGCCAGCGTCATTATTTGTTCAAAACTCGACCCTTTTCATTTCTGTCTATTTTGCACACAAACACAGCCTAAACAAAGATATAAGCTGGAAGAAGTTTTTATTTTATAAAGTCGTCAAACAACAGAGGATTGCTTACTTATACTATCAAGTTCTATCATTATTTTCTGTAATGTTCTTTACTTCGTGACTCAAAGTCCCTAGAATAATGAAAATAGCCAACCATCTTGAAATTTTATTCTTTATTTTTATATCTCTTATAGCGGGTTTTCGGACTGTAGTTTTTTAAATTTTTTAATTTGCAAAACATTAAAAAACCATTGATGAAATATCTTAATCGGATTTTTTTCCTTGTATGTTCGTTACCAGGTTGACTAGAGACGCACAGGCAAATGAGCCCTTAAAATGGCTACTCCTCAAGAAAAGGCAAAATTTGTGTCTTGGAATGTAGAAACAAAATCGGATACGCAGACTCACCGCGACTACAGATCTAAATATGGAATAAATACATTGCTAATTCAGTCATTTCGCACATGGCACAAGAAATTTATGGTGACAGACAGTGTTGGATTAAGGGGTGAGAACACGACCAAAAGCATCTGAGGAAAACTTCGAGCGTTTAAGATAGGCGTTATATCAATCTCCTACAAAGTCAAGAAACTCCCAGTGAACAAAATCCTACACAAGAAGTTACGATTGTATCTTTACTCATACAGACCCTGAAACCAAATGATGAACCAAGACGTAAACAGTTTGCAATTAACATGCTGGAACGAATTTCTGAGGATGAAACGTTCATCAACAGAGTTTGTTTTAGTGATGAGGCAGCCTTTCGTGTTTCAGGGAAACTGAACACACACAATGTGAAAATCTGGGAACCAGAACATCCTTCAGTGACTAAGGAGCTCCGCTGAGATAGTAGAAAGGTGAATATGTGATGTACGATCGGGTGCAATCGAATCATTGGTCCATAGTTTTTTTAGAGACATCAGTTACTGCAGATATTATTATTATTATTGTTATTATTATTATTATTATTATTATTATTATTATTATTACTACTACTACTTGCTATGCTACAACCCTAGTTGAGAAAGCAGAATACTACAGGCCCAAGGGCTCCAACAGGGAAAATAGCCTAGTGAGGAAAACAAATTAGGAAAACGCAAGAAAAGTTATTAACAATTAATATAAAATATCTTAAGAACAGTAATAACATTAAAATAGATATTTCATATACAATCTACAAAAACTTAAAAATAATACAAGGGGAAGAGAAATAAAGAATAGTGTGCCCAAGTGTACCCTCAAGCAAGAGAATTCTACCCCAAGACAGTGAAAGACCATGGTACAGAGGCTATGGCACTATCCAAGACCAGAGAACAATGGCTTTATTTTGGAGTATC
Organism: Palaemon carinicauda; assembly: GCF_036898095.1. Taxonomy (NCBI): domain Eukaryota; kingdom Metazoa; phylum Arthropoda; class Malacostraca; order Decapoda; family Palaemonidae; genus Palaemon; species Palaemon carinicauda. The sequence goes on from NC_090747.1 coordinate 68,483,506, forward strand.
CTTCTTTTAGAAGAGCTGCTTACCATAGCTTAAGAGTTTCTTCTAACCTTACCAAGAGGAAAGTAGCCACTGAATAATTACATTGCAGTAGTTAACCCCTTGCGCGAGGAAGAATTGTTTGGTAATCTCAGTGTTGTAAGGTGTATAAGGGCAGAGGAGAATATGTAAAGAATATGTCATTGGGTGTATGTGTAAGCAAACGGAAAATGAGCCGTAACCAAAGAGAAGGATCTAATATAGTACTGTCTGGCCAGTCAAAGGATCCAATAACTCTCAGCGGTAGTACCTCAATGGGTGGCTGGTGCCCTGGCCAACCTACTGCCTTGACCTGGATGAGTGGCACTACAACTAGATGACCCTGAACCAACTATTATTTGCCAGCAAGATGGTGTACCACCGCATAGGTTACTGCATCTTCCTTGTTTCCTAAATCAAACGCTTCTAGACCGGTGGATTGGAAGGGACGACCCCTTTCCCTGGCCACTTCCTTCACCAGGTATCGCTTCCCTTGACTTATTTCTTGGGTATATGTTTATGTTAAAGATATAAACATGGCAAGAAGTCAAGACCATCTCCATGTCCTTTGTTCAAGTATTGGTGCTCATATGGAGGTGTAGCCTGTTAGATAAAGATAAAAATATGAATCGGTATCTACTAATTTTGAAATAATTTTCACTTATTTTCATGTTCATTTGCCTTTTAAATTGTACAGACTTTATGGATACCTTGTATCATCACATCATAAAATATAGCAGGGGAACATGGAAATATAGATATGTCAGGACAACGTAGTTCACATATGTACGTAGTCAGCCCAAAAATATACACTACAGACGGTGGTAAAAATAAAAATAAATAAGTAAAACCACATAAAAGTCCGTATTTGAAATTTTTCAATTTCTTTTGAATTCTTAAGAGCTCATAGAAGGCTTCATATCTGAGGAAAATAGCTTCCCTCATCTTCAAGTTCCTGACTGAATTAATGATATGAAAAATTTTTACATAGTCCGTGGGATGTTTTTTTTTTTTTTTTTTTTTCATGGAAATCTAAATTACAAGGTTGTTTTTCGTATATCCAGCCTGTATGATCATGCGGCATCTTTCCCCGACAGCAGCCTACACGTGGCATAGCGAGCGTAATTGTAGGAATTACATCTTTCACGATTGCTCGAATAATTCTAAACTACACGATGGCTCTCTGAAATATCCGTTGAGGAAATTCTATTTCTAATAAATAAGTTATATCATTTTCAATATATATTTATCGATATAAATATACAACAATAAAAACAAATACGGCCGTTTCTATTCCACAGCAGGACATGCCTGGACTTTTTTGGGGCATTTTCATCACCACGCTGGTAACTGCAGATTGGTGATGGTAGGAGACTTTAGTCTGATCACTCACAGTAAACGAACCCAGCATGGGTGGGCTTGACTAGTACAGCTTTGATGATCATGGCAATACGCAAACCCTTTCACCACATTAAAGTATCCCTACTCAGAACGAGACGTGCTTAAATATATATATATATATATATATATATATATATATATATATATATATATATATATAAATATATATATATATATATATATATATATATATATATATATATATATATATACAGTATATATACAGTATAATAAACATAGATACACATGCACATGCACGCACAAACATATATATATATATATATATATATATATATATATATATATATATATACATATATACACATATCTATATACATACGTTTATATATATATATATATATATATACAGTATATATATGTATATATATACATACACATATTTATATACATACGTTTATATATACAGTATATATATATACATATACATATATAGATATATATACATATACTTATATAGATATATATACATATACATATATAGATATATATACATATAAATAAATATATAAATACATATATATATATATATATATATAAATATATATATATATATATATATATATATATTTATATATATATATATATATATATATATATATATAGTTATATATTTATATATATGTATATTTATATGTATATATATAAACGTATGTATATAGATATGTGTGTATATATACATTATATATATATATATATATATGTATATATATATATGTATATATACATACACATATCTATATACATACGTTTATATATATATATATATATATATATATATATATATATATATATATATATATATATATACATATAAATAACATATATATATATAAATATATAAATATATATATATATATATATATATATATATATATATATATATATATTTATATATATGTATATTTATATGTATATATATATATATATATATATATATATATATATATATATATATATTTATATATTTATATATATGTATATTTATATATATATATATATATATATATATATATATATATGTATATATACATACACATATCTATATATATACGTTTATTTATATATACAGTATATATATACATATATATACATATATATGTAAATATAAATATATATATATATATATATATATATATATATATATATATATATATATATATATATATAGTGTGTGTGTGTGTTTGTGTGTGTGTGTTCAGACATGGGTGATTCTATCTTCGATTGCCTTCTTACCACTATGGCTAAATACAAGATGATAGGAAGGCATCTTTAGTTTTAGTCGGTGATTTCAATGCTCACCATAGGGAGTGGTTAAATTCTCTCTCTCGAACTGATTTTCCATAGCTTAAGAGCTATGGGCTTTGCCTCTGGATCAGGATGTGAGCAAATCATAAGTGAAGCTACTCACAGGTCGAATAACTGCTTGAACCTCATATACACCGACTTCCCTGGTGTTTTTACAAGTAAGGTTGGTTCTGCAGTTGGGATATCTGATCATGCCTTAATTTCATTAGTAGTGAGGGCTGAGCAGCCTGTTCCTATTGCATCATATTTATGCAAGACTTATATAAAATCTCAAGCAGACTGTAATTGCGATTTTGAGTGGTCTTTTGGACTTGTATTTATCATAATTGTATAATAGTGTTGAGCCTGCTGTTCCTTTGTATGATAATCTAGTCAACATAATTGATAGTGGCGATTATAGACGTGCTAATTTGGAAACACAGGAGACCTATCATCTTTGGAAAGGAAACAGATCAGATCTACCTTGGAATAACTGCAGTATACTCAGCTAAGAGCTCTTGCTCAAAGAGTTTATGTATCAACTGAAAAGGAATACAATTTAAGCATTAAAGAAACCCTTTGTGGTATAACCCAGGAACATAAATGGTGGGCTACTCTTGAATCTGCACTCTTAGTTATAGATATAACTCACTCACTATTCAGAGGAAAAGACAATCCTATCGGTTGATGTGTTTGGCAGCAAGCAGAGTAATGAGAAACTTGATCTTCCTTAATCCAGTTTCCCTGAGGCTAAATTAACTACTTTAGCTTTTCGGTTTCGTGAAATTTAAGATTTCTTGATGGACCTTGATGCTTATAGAGGTCTTGATCCAAATGGTATTTTACCGTTGTTTTCTATAAAGACCGCAGATTTCGTAGCTCATAAGTTATCTGTTATATTCCGCAAGTTAGTAAGAAGTTCTTTTAACACTTGTTGGAGAATGGTAATATTACTCCATATTTCTTGATGGACCTTGATGCTTATAGAGGTCTTGATCCAAATTGTATTTTACCGTTGTTTTCTATAAAGACCGCAGATTTCGTAGCTCATAAGTTATCTGTTATATTCCGCAAGTTAGTAAGAAGTTCTTTTAACACTTGTTGGAGAATGGTAATATTACTCCATCATGTGTATGTGTAGTTTTTGAACGTCTTCTGGCAAAACCTTTAAATAGGTTCCCTAGTTTGCCATTTGGCTTTCGTAAAGGCCTTGGAGCATGTGATGCCTTCTTACAATCTCCAATGCTGTATAGAAATCCCTTGATTGTGGTTAGGAAGTTCATATGATTGGCATTGATTTTAGTGTTAATCATGATGCCCTCGTTTTCAAACTCAAACAGTTAAGAATGGGTGGGTCTTTTCTTAGCATCCTTATACAACTTTTAGATAGTAGATCATAAAAATTTTTTGTTGTTGGGCACCGTAGTGAGTATAGAAATGTGATGTCTGGTGTTCCTCAGGGTAGTGTTCTTGGCCCATTACTTTTCATACTATATACACATGACCTGCAGTTTGGCCTAGAAAACAAACTTGTAGCATATCAAATCCATCTCCTAAACGTACAATAGATCTAGAGTTCCCGAATCCCTTAAAAGAAATCTACCTAAAATTAGTGCACGAGGCAAATTATCGTATGGGATATTAAGTTGAAACCTAACAAAATTCAAAGTATGATTGTAAGTAGGTCGAGGACAGTGGCTCTTCAACATCCGGATCTCAGCATCAATAATGTTTTTTTTTTTTTTTTTTTTTTTTTTTTTTTTTTTTTTTTTTTTTTTTTTTTTAAACCTCTGCATGATTCTTATAAAATTTTCGAAATGATTATTTACTGCAAATATACTTTTGAGAAACCCATTCAGTCTGTCTTATATTCAAATAAAAAAAAAAAAGGATTATTGAGAAATAAGTTTTTCGATGATCAATCCATTCTGAAGAAGAGTTTCAATTCTTTCATCATACCTTGTTTTGAGTAATGTTCTCCTGTCTGGTTTTCAGCTCCTGAATCTCATCTTAATTTATTGGACAGGAATTTACGGTCTATTAAGTTTCCTATCCCTGATCTAGATATTAATCTCTGGCACCGTCGTTCCATTAGTTCTTTATGCGTGTTGCATAAGATTTTTCATAATTCTGACCAACCTTTGTATTAAGATCTCGGACAGTGCCATCCTGTTCTAAATACTAGGTATGTAGTTAATTCTAATAGATAGGCATTCTCCATCATAAGGCTCAATACTACACAATGTTTTAGAAGTTTTATTTCATCTATGACCAAATTGTGGAATGATCTTTCTAAGCATGTAGTTGAATCGGTGAAGCTTCAAAACTCAAAACTTGCAACGAAGATTTATATTTTGAACAAGCTGACATAAGCCTTTGGCTCATATCATCCTGCTTTTCCCGCTAGGGTTGTAGCTTAGCTTGTAATAATATATATATATATATATATATATATATATATATATATATGTATATATATATGTGTATATAGATATATATATATATATATATATATATATATATATATACATATATATACACATATATATGCATATATATATATTTGTATAATTATGTGTATATATATATATATATATATATATATATATATATATATATATATATATATATATATATATATATATATATATATACATATATCTGTATATATCCACTGCGGTCCCAAGGCCAACATACATTGGGAAAAGGAGCTGTGTAACCTTGTAGAGGTGCAGTGGCTTAAGCCTACCATAAGACTGCTTGGGGGTTATGTTGGAACCTCTGTGACCTATTAGGAAGAAAAAGGCTTATGGATGGTACGAATTAACAGCTCTGAGGGCTCACGACAGGCCTAGCAAGCCGGTGAGCCGCTATAAATTGCTCATGAACCGCACGACTTGCTTCAGGACGGACCCATTGATCAAAGGATGCCCGGGCACATCCTGACTCGGAATGTTATTGGACATGGACAAGGAAGTGGAGCTTTGAGATTGGGAACAATTAATCTAAGTACTTTGCGAGGTAAGGAGGAGGAGGTAATCATGATGATGGAGGAGAGAAATATAGACATTTTGGGACTGTGTGAAACCCGTTTACCAGGAGAAGGAACAAAATTATTGCATAACAATTACCAATTACTTTACAAAGGTGGAAGAGCTGCGCGACACGGAGTAGGCTTTATTGTGAGGGAAGAGCTAGCTGGAAAAATTAGTCATGTAAATTACAAGAGTGATAGGATTATTGGCTTTTCCTTTAAGTTGGGAATGTTTAAAGCCAGTATAATTCAGGTGTATGCACCACAGCAGGGCCGCCCTCAAGAATAAAAGGAAGAATTCTACAGAGATCTGCAAGAAGTAAAAGATTCTGTCCCATATGTAGAGAATGTATTAATAATTGGAGACATGAATGGACATATTGGGCAAGACAGGACAGACATAGAGAGAATATTAGGAGCGTTTAGCATTGGAGACAGAAATAGAGAAGGAGAAAACATAATTGATTTCTGCATGCAGAACCAGATGTCCATAATGAACTTTTTCTATAATCATAGAGACAGCCACAAGTGGACGTGGTATCGGTGGAACTCGGCCTTAGGAGTATACACTGAAAAATCAATGATTGACTTGGCAATAACAAATAACAAAAATATGGTAAGAGATGTATAAAGTATTCCCTCTGTGTCATTTGATTCAGATCACAGGCTTCTCTTAATTAAATTAAAGACAGTGAAACCTAAACCAATTAAAAGCCAAGTGAGAGAAAGATTTATCCTAGAGAATATGAGAGAAGAGGAATGCTTAGTTAGATATCAAAACGAAATCAGTAGAGCTAAACAAATGCAACAGGAGAGCAACGACCCAAATGAAAAATGGAGACACTTTAAGATGGCTGTAGTAGGCGCTGCTAATAATACAGTGCAGAAGAAAAGAGTTCGAGGTAGGAGGAAAAAACAAACTGCTTGGTGGACTCCCACACTTAAGTCCGCTGTTACAAATAAAATGAAACTTTTCAGAAAATGGATGAAAACTTTGAGCTTGGAAGATCACAATAATTATAAAGAAGCCTTGAGAGAAACAGAAAGAATAAAAGCTCAAACAAAAAGAGAAACGTGGGAAAGAATAGGAGAAGACCTAGGAAATGATCTCCAAGGTACTAGAAAACTCATATATAGCACTGCTAAAAACTATAGAAAGGGAAGCCAACCACCCACTTATGTAATCAAAGACCCTATGGATGGGACAATTTTAACCGAACCCCGAGAAATTGAATTAGGATGGAAGCATCACTTTGAAACACTACTAAACAATGAAAATGATGACCTTGAAGAACATGTAGAATTTGATGTGGTTGGGGATGCAGAACCTGACATAACGACACAGGAAGTAAAAAGTGCCCTCAAGAGGATGAGAAATGGTAAGGCCCCTGGAGTGGATACAATACCTGCAGAGCTCCTTAAAAACATGGGTGAGGATGGAGTCATTTGGCTGCTGGAACTAATCGACATACTCTGGAATGGACAAATACCACCTGAAGACTGGAGAAGAGATCTAATATGCCCAATCTATAAAAAAGGTGACAAGACAAATTGCAGCAATTATAGAGGAATATCCCTAATGTCACACACTTTTAAAGTATATGAAAGAATACTTGAAACCAGATTGAGAGGATATGTTGAACCAAAGCTGGGGGAATGGCAAAGTGGTTTTCGGCAAGGAAGAGGGACAACCGATATGATTTTTTCACTCAAGATGATATTCGAGAAAAGCTGGGAATGGAACAGGGACAGATATATTGCTTTTATAGACCTAGAAAAGGCTTTTGATAGAGTACCAAGAATGAAAATATGGGATGCCCTAAAAGACCCTTACTATGGAATCCCTGAGAAACTTATAAGAGCAATTTATAACACCTATCAAAACATCAAATCCAGAGTAAAAACAAATCAAGAGAATGAAGATTGGTTTGAAATTAAATCAGGAGTAAGACAGGGCAGCGTCCTTTCTCCACTTCTTTTTATATTGTTCCTAGACAAATGTATGAGGGAACGAGGCGAGGACGAAGCTGAAGATATGATCATCAACCTTCTGTATGCAGATGAACACGCAATGATAGCCCCCAACGCAGAAGCTCTCCAAGAAAACGTCAACAACTGGAATGCGATCTTAACAGCAAATGGAATGCGGATCAACAAGGATAAGACAGAGATTATGCACCTATCACGAACACCAAACAACGTAGATGTAGAATTAGAAGGTCATACATTGAAACAGTGTAGAAATTTCAAATACTTAGGAGTGGAGTTTTGTGACCAAAACGATCCAAAACTGGAAATAACTACCCGAGTTCAGAAATTTAGTAACAATTTGTATCTGCTCTACCCACTAATGAAAGACAGAAACATACCTCGCAAAGTGAAAACCATAATATACCTAGCTATTTTAAGACCAATATTGACTTATGGCCATGAATCATGGACATTAACATCAAGAACTAGAAGCCAACTCCAAGCAGCTGAAATGAAAGCCTTAAGACTCATAAAAGGTGTGACAAGACTAGATAGACTACGAAATGAAGATATTAGAAGAGAACTGGGAGTGGAGGGGATTCTGGATTTTGTGGAGAGAGGACAGCTTAGATGGTTTGGACATGTCAAAAGAATGGAGGAAGAGCGATATCCTGTAAGGTTTTTGGAATGGACACCAGAAGGAAGGAGACCGGTAGGAAGACCAAAACTGAGATGGCTACAAAACATAGAGAGAGGAGTAGAGAGGAGAGGCTTCAGTTTGCGGGAAGTTGATGAGATGAGGCTCTATGAGGATCGCCAAGAATGGAGACAGTTCTTGAAGCAGGACGACTGACAGGCCTGGAGGCCTACCTGGCGTCTGGTGAGAAAGGTGAGAAATCTGTATATATATATATATATATATATATATATATATATATATATATACATAACACTCACCCACACACACACACACACACACACACACATATATATATATATATATATATATATATGTGTGTGTGTGTGTGTGTGTGCGTGTGTGTGTGTATGTGTGCGTGTGCGTGTATGGATACATATATATATATATATATATATATATATATATATATATATACATATATATATATATATATATATATATATATATATACATACATATATATGTGTGTGTATATATGTGTGTGCGTGTGTGTGTATGTTTGTGTTTGTTTGTCTATGTTTGCTTGTATTATTATTATAATTTAATTTACATGCAAATTCATGAACCATAATTAAGTTTTACAGGTGTTCATATTATTTTATATGCATTTCTAGCCATTATTGTTAGTGTACACTCGTTATATTTAAATATTCAGGTGGGGCACTTGGGGAAAGTCTTTTATGAGTGGAAAATTCTAAAACAAATTTGTATCACATTAATCATATAATGAGTCTAATGAAAATCTTCAAGGACCCAAGAACCAAAATGTTTTTCGTGGAATAAAACCAACAGCAAAATGAAGATTGATGTTTTGTAACATCCCAAAAGGTGGGACTGTTCTATGGCAACATCCCATCTTCTAGAAAAGCTAAAACCGAAGTTTTCCCATATGGCAGAACCGCTACCTCCACGGGAGCCAGAACTGAAGAGATCAGTGCAAAAAAAAAAAAAAAAAAAAAAAAAAAAAAAAAAAAAAAAAAAAAAAAAACTTAACCACGATCATCAGAAGATTAGGAATTAAATTTTTTCCTATAAATGAACAAAATTGGTATCTCAATGAACCAAAAATTCAAGGGAATCTTAGATTAAAGTAACTGCAGTCTTCAGAGGACCAAACTCATTGAAGAAGCAGTCCGACTCTTCTCTAATACCATAAAAAAGCATTGACTATTCTCCAACAACATCCTAACCTTCAGATGAGCATGAACTGAAACATTTATTGTGCAATGACTCTGCGCAATTGATTTTTTCGATATTATGATGGAATGCTCTCGTCTGAAGGAGGTCGTTTCTCATGAGACTCGGTTGGTGATGAGGGAGTCTTCCCTTAAGTATTTGCAAAGCACTCACGAGCATAAACTCATTTTGTGCTGCTGTACAAGGGCACTGAGAAATGGATGGCGTAGACGAGGAATAAGGAGGAGAAAGAAGATGGTGACATGTAATGGCAAAGGCAAAGAAGAGGATCAAAATTAGATTATAAGGCAATTTTTATAGGAATGTAAGCAAGCAAAATCATGCCCGCGAAAGCCAGAAAGCCATGTTCTGACTGTTGGCCTTTGGAACGAGTAGCTGGAGAAGAACTACGCTCTATGATTTTCGGGCATAGTCTTTCATGTAGATAATTCTTATCAAATTTAACTGAGATTGTGAAATTTACTACTTTGTGTTAATGTTTTCTAATTTCCAATACATTTTCCTACTCCAAAGGATATAGTTTCGAAGGAAAAGACAAATATTGTTGCTGTTATTCATCGTTTATTTACCCTTTTACTGAATGGTGTTTCAGTTATAAAATTGTACATACCATCACACAATCACAAAGAAAAACATAATATTTATACAATGATAAACAGCTGTAAGAATGTTGAAATAATCAATATGATAATCAACAAAGAAAAATAAAATCAAAATAGAAATATAGCTAGAGAGAGATCCAGGTGATATTCATTGTGGCTTTACATCATTTTCAAAATTGTTAACATCTAGTTTTTTAATGCGTCTTATTTATGTTATGGATGTGCTAAACATAGTCCTTCTTACCCCTTTGATGTGAGCCATAACATTTGAATGAGTACCAAACAGAGGCCCATTGAACTTCTTAGGAAAGGGATCCAGAGGATTTTCTCTCTTTGACCGGTCTCCGGTCTCCTGCTTTTGGGGTGAAGGTCTCAAGCACTAAACCAGTAGATAGAGTAATCAAACCATTAGATTGGTAATCTTAATAGGAATGTACAAGAGATATATCATGCTAATATAGATGACAAATAACTGCCAAGTTATGTTGAATGTAACAGGACTTGGCATAGAAGTAGTCACGGTTTGTCGGTTCACTCCGAAGGTCCACACTAAGTCTCTCGTTCACTTTAACACCTCGCTGTCACCCAAGGGCCCCTTTTGCAAAAGATTTGTAGTGGTCTAAAACCAGCTTATTCTCTGTCAACAATCTCAGCCACCCCATGGCCTAGATGTTTATGAAAAACAAGCACTGCAAAGTTTATGAAAACACTCATGCAGACAACCAAATAAGAAAACAAGCAGAGCAAATTAGTTTGTGGAAATATTGAATAAGAACTGTCTGTTATGGTGAAAAAAAAAAAGGAAGTAATTAAGGACAAACTTGAACTTGCAAAACAGCACACTTTAACAAATAAATGGTCCAGAATACTTTTAGTAAGATTAAAGATGTTGGAAACGCAGCATAATAGAGTTATTAAAAATAATAATTTAAACATCCAGTTTTATGGAAGTGCGGTAATGACTGACAACAAGTTTTAGATTTTATCTAGAATGTTCTCTGCAGAATAATAGATATGGAGACGGAAATTGCCTACTTGGAACAGACAAGATTTGAATTTCATCCCTAGTAGTATTCTTTTCTTCATTAAGTCTAAAGACAAGGTCCTAAACAACATGGTCTGTTGGGCCTTAATTACTCCATCTCACATGCAATCAAATATGGCTACCCAATTTATTGAGATGTTTATTGTATTCACTTTTTCCATAAGACTATACAATCGAGAATTATTGGAAATATTCATTCAATAAAAAGTAACCTCTTTTTGCTCTGTCGAAATAACGGAATGCGGTCTGTTTTCTATATATATATATATATATATATATATATATATATATATATATATATATATATATATATATATATATATGTATATATATATATATATATATATATATATATATATATATATATATATGTGTGTGTGTGTATATATATATATATATATATATATATATATATATATATGTGTATATATATATGTGTGTATATATATATATATATATATATATATATATATATATATATATATATATATATATGCATATATGCATATATATATATATATATATATATATATATTTGAAAGAAATAGATAAAAGTATATATGACAAATGAATTAGCAATACAAATCCATAATCTTTCTATGTATAAGAATTTTTTGTTATCGCTCTTTAACCTTTTATATATAATTTATATATACCAGGAGATGATAATTTAATTTCTTGGATAATAAATGATATTTTCCTTAACCAGACCTACTGTACGTCAGGGGTGCCTTTTACAAATGGTTTTCGTATCAAAGTAACATTCACATTACAGAAGGAATCCTAAACAGCTGGTCAGTTCTAAGGCAAACTTTTCTCCAAGATATCTCATTGATATAAACACCAAGTGTGATTGATATCCCTAACTGAAGGTGTATTTAAATGAAACCTCATCTGATATATGAATATCTTTATATAAATATACTATGAATATTTTTCAGTCTACGGAAAGTTTCTTTTGGTAGATTTATTTCTTCCGTTATGATTGGAATGTTCAGATATCAGTCAATCAAAATGAATATTTTCTGATAATTGAGAATTTCTTCGAAATAAACCCCAGGCATTAGACATTGAAGGAGTAGCCCAAGCGTTGGTATACAGTAGTTGAGTGAAGGTTTCTGATAAGTAAATATCTCACATTCTAACACCAGGAGAGGTTGATAACCCCGAGGGAAAGTTTCGTAATGCAATATGGAAATATCTCAGTAGAAAAAACCTAATGGAATTGAAGAAATAGTCTAGATGTTAGGATATCTGAGATACTTCCATATTTTAGTACGAAACTTTCCCTCGGGGTTATCAACCTCTCCTGGTGTTAGAATGTGAGATATTTACTTATCAGAAACCTTCACTCGACTACTGTATACCAACGCTTGGGCTACTCCTTCAATGTCAAATACCTGCGGTTTATTTCGAAGAAATTCTCAATTATGAGAAAATATTCATTTTGATTGACTGACGTCTGAACATTCCAATCATAACGGAAGAAATAAATCTACCAAAAGAAACTTTCCGTAGACTGAAAAATATTCATAGTATATTTATATAGATATTCATATATCAGATGAGGTTTCATTTAAATACACCTTCAGTTGGGGATATCAATCACACTTGGTGTTAATATCAATGAGATATCTTGGAGAAAAGTTTGCCTTAAAACTGACCAGCTGTTTAGGATTCCTTCTACATAGGCCTATAAAAATTAACTATCCACTCATCAGTCAACATTTTCTTCGGATTAACTAATATCTGTACAATCCTTTCAGGGCTTATGTTTATATATATGAGATATCAATTTGAAAAGTTTCCATTTTAGAATTACAGTCAGCTGACCATTTCTCCAAATTTTGATGTATTTTGTTATGAAGGTTGATGGGTGCTTGTTTATTTATTATGCTTGTTGAAGTTAATACACTAGTTTATTTTATTTTAGAATAACAACAATTATTGTGTTGTTACTACTGTATGTTTAGACTGTCACTGTTTCCAATAGGGTGTTTACCTGTCCTTTGTTTTTAACTGTTCAGGGACCTAGAAAGATTTGTCCTGTTTGTTCTGGATTCGCTGTATTTTAGGATTGTCATCGGATATAAAAAGCGAGACAGAGTCATGTAAAGAGAAACATTCACAGACCTTTACAGAGCTTCAAAGCCCCTCTTGGTCAAACTTATTACTGTATTTTTGTAAAGTTACGTGACTGTATTATTGAATTTTGCCGACATACTTTAGGGTAATTCTGGCCCATAACAATACAGATAGGATATATCATGTAAGTTATCTATATATTTTTATTTTGACTACTAACCCAAACAGTTAGGGTTTTCTTCTAGGTCTGGTGTTAATATCTCTTAAGATATTAGCTTACATGTGGATTTCCATATCTCTCTTAGAGAAGTCCACAGCTGCACGTGAATTCAACACTTGTGTATCAATCTATTCTTCTGATAGTTAGTCATTCTTCACGGCCAGGATTCTTGACTTATATTTTTACATTATTTCAAAATAATTTCTCATCTATTGAAGCGTTGCTCAGTTAGCCCGTTTATTTTCACGCTTCTTCCTCCGTGCCCTAAAGCTTCATAATATTCAAGTATCATATATTATCCTAAGCCTTGCTACAATTAGCTTAATAATTTGAATTATTTCTTTTATGTGGAATTATGATCATTGTTTAAAATTTTTATTTGCTTTCAAGCCCCTCTAGATTTATCGAAATTGTTCACCTGCAATTTCCTGTTGAATTTCTTTTTTTCTATATCCAAATATTCAAAGTTTATATTCATGTAAGCTTTTCTACTTAGTTTAATTATTCTCTTGGAATTACAGCTGCATATTATTTAAAAACAAATGTAAATCTTCATTGTTCCTTGTAGAGCCAATGTAATCGATTTCAGTCTCTTCCACTTAGATTTAAAGCTGTACATTATTTCAGTATAAATTTTGTATCTGGCAGAGCACTTGAGTTAGCGAAATTATTCTCTGGCCTCTTGTCTTAAACCTAAAGTTGTAAATTTCCTTTATTAGCCTAATTAATCTCCGACCTAATATTCTTAGACCTAAG
>NC_090747.1:68512836-68517836 GCF_036898095.1 Palaemon carinicauda
CCAACTAACTACCACTATCAATCCATCTATCTATATGTATATATGTATATATATATGTATATATATACATATATGTATATGTATATATATATATATATATATATATATATATATATATTTATATATGTATATATATTTCTACAATAAATAGATGAAAGTAAATGAGATAAATGGATTAGCAATTAAGTTCCGTAATCTCTTAATGTATTTGTTTTTCTTTTTTAACCGCTCTTTAACCTTCTATATCTAATTTATAAATATACAGGAGATAATAATTTAATTTCTTGGATAATAAATATTTTCCTTAACCAGACCTACGTCAGGGGTTCTTTTTACAAATGGTTTCGTATCAAAGTAACATTCACATTAAAGAAATTTTCACTTAGATATGCTAACATCTAGACTATTTCTTCAATTCCATTAGTTTTTTTTTACTGAGATATTTCCATATTGTACCAAGAAATTTTCACTCCGGTTTATCAACCTCTCCTGGTGTTAGAATATGAGATATTTACTTATCAGAAACCTTCACTCGACTACTGTATTCCAACGCTTGGACTACTCCTTCAATGCCAAATGCCTGCGGTTAATTTCGAAGAAATTCTCAATTATCAGAAAATATTCATTTTGATTGACTGATATCTGAACATTCCAATCATAACGGAAGAAATAAATCTACCAAAAGAAACTTTCCGTAGACTGAAAAATATTCATAGTATATTTAGATCAAGATATTCATATATCAGATGAGGTTTCATTTAAATACACCTTCAGTTAGGGATATCAATCACACTTGGTGTTAATATCAATGAGATATCTCGGAGATAAGTTTGCCTTAGAACTGGCCAGCTGTTTAGGATTCCTTCTACATAGGCCTATAGAAATGAACCATCCACTTATCAGTCAACATTTTCTTCGGAGTAATTAATATATGTACAATCCTTTTAGGGCTTATGTTTATATATATGAGATATCAATTTGGAAAGTTTCCATTTTAGAATTAAAATCAGCTGAGCATTTCTCCAAAATATAATTTATATTTTTATGAAGGCTGATGGGTGCTTGTTTATTTATTGTGCTTGTTGAAGTTAATGCAATAGTTTATTTTATTTTAGAATAACAACAATTATTGTGTTGTTACTATATTTAGACTGTCACTGTTTCCAATAGGGTGTTTACCTGTCCTTTGTTTTTAACTGTTCAGGGACCTAGAAAGATTTGTCCTGTTTGTTCTGGATTCGCTGTATTTTAGGATTGTCATCGGATATAAAAAGCGAGACAGAGTCATGTAAAGAGAAACATTCAGACCTTTACAGAGAGCTTGAAAGCCCCTCTTGGTCTAACTTATTACTGTATTTTTGTAAAGTTATGTGACTGTGTTGTTGAATTTTGCCGGCATGGTGTAGGGTAATTCTTGCCCATAACAATACAGATAGGATATATCATGTAAGTTATCTATATATTTTTATTGTGACTACTAACCCAAACAGCTGGGGTTTTCTTCTAGGTCTGGTGTTAATATCACTAAGATATTGTTTACATGTTGATTTCCATATCTCTCTTAGAGAGGTCTACAGCTGCACGTGAATTCAACACTTGTGTGTCCATCTAGGCTTCTGATTGTTAGTCATTCTTCTCGCCCAGAATTCTTGACTTAAATTTTTACATTATTTCAAAATAATTTCTCATATATTGAAGCCTTGCTCAGTTAGCCCATATATTTTCATGCTTGTTCCTCCGTGCCCTAAAGCTTTATAATATTCAAGTATCATATATTATCCTAAGCCTTGCTACAGTTAGCTTAATAATTTTAATTATTTCTTTTAGGTGGAATTTTTATCATTATTTAAGAAATTTGATTTGTTTTCAAGCCCCTCTAGATTTATCAAAATTGTTCACCTGCAATTTCTTGTTGAATTTCCTTTTTTCTATGTCTAAATATTCAAAGTTTATATTCATGTAAGCTTTTCCACTCAGTTTTATTATTCTCTTGGAATTACAGCTGCATATTATTTAAAAACAAATTTATAAATTCATTGTTCCTTGTAGAGCTAATGTAATCGATTTCATTGTTAAATGTCTTATTATTTATTGTGTATGGCCGTTTGGAGCTTCGCTTCGTACTTGCATTCGTGAAAATGCAGGAAAGAGTATTAAGTGGCGAATGGTCGTAACAATTTGGGGGCCTGTCCGGGATCTGCTTTGCCGAGTAAATCAAAGTGACCTGTATAACCTAAAGTTATTTTGCGGGTTGTATAATTTTATCTCTTGTATAATGATCTGAATAACTAAAATTTGTGCACGAATTTATTCCAGGAAGTTGTCACAAATTTATTTTTCCGTATGTTTATTAGTATTATGCCGTGAAGTGAAGTGTTTAATGTTAAATATACGGCGCTGAGTACTTTAAGAATAATCAGATTACATATTAAGAGTAATTTTTGTTTGTTAAAGGGAATGTTTTCACTCATTTTTCTTTTGTTTACGTTTTGAAGCTAAAATTTTCTCCATCGTATTTAGTTTTGAATATGGATCCTTTCAGCATTAGTGATTTTTCTAGTAACCCAAGTGTGCATTATTTGTGTAATTATCGTATGAGAAAGAATGATTGGATGGCTATTGCAGTGAAGCATGACATTTCTGTTAAAAAGGTGTGGAGGAAATCTCAGATTAAGAATTTAGTTATTAATGCTTTGGTTGAGAAGGAGACTTTGCCTGAGGAAGCTTATGATTTATTAGATGAAGAGGGATCCCAGTTAACTCTCAAGCAGTTAGAATTGCTGTTTCCTCATGAAAAAGAGGAGAGATAGACAAGAGAGGAGAGAGCGTGAGGAGTTGGAGAGGAAAGAGGAGAGAGCGTGAAGAGTTAGAGAGGAAGGAGAGGATAGAACGAGAGGAAAGAGAGCACAGATATCAATTAGAGCTGTTGGAGAAGAAGATAACGATAAAAGATAACATGAGGCAAGGCGATGAAAGTGAACAGGTAATTGATGTTGTTAAGGCTTCTAAAATGATTCAGTTGTTTGATGAAGCGGATCCAGACGAGTTCTTTATGCGTTTTGAAAGACTTGCGCTTAATTTGAAGTGACCTAAGCGTTTGTGGCCCGTAATTTTGCAACTGTCATTAAAGGGTAAAGCTAGAACAGTTTTCTTGTCGTTAACATCTAGTGAGAGTAATGATTATGACTTTACTAAAGATAGTATCCTGAAAGCTTATGAGCTTACGGCTGAATATTATAGTCTCAAGTTTCGTAGATATAAGAAGTTTGATTCACATTCATACATTGAATATTCACATAATCTTGTTAAATTACATGATAAATGGTATACAGCAGCAAGTGTCACTACCTTAGATGAATATAGGGAGCTCATTTTACTTGAACAGTTCATTAGAGGTGTTCCTATTGATGTTCAGAGAGACCTATTTGAGCGTGAGGTTACAACTTTACAAAGAGCAGCTGTGTTAGCTGAGAATTATAATTTAAACCACATCAACAAAGTCAAAGACAATCCAAAAAATTTCCAGGTAAAGTATCAGAGGAGAAGAAATCCTCTGGCTCATACAGTAGAAGTCTGTCTGAGGTTAGGTGTTACAAATGTAACCAACTTGGTCACATGAAGGCAAGATGTCCTAGTAATTATAAGGAGGGGAAGAGAATTGTAAAAGAAAAGGTTCCTGGATTGGAAAAGACTTTTACATCCGATAGACTGGTTGCTAGAAGTTTGGGTGGACTGGTAACAGTTCCCTTGTGTAGGTGATATCTGCATTGTGGTTTATTAAATCGTTATGTCACAGTTGGGGTAGTGGATGAATTGCCTATTCAGGGTGTTGATTTTCTTATGGGGAGTGACTTGGCAGGAGGGAAGGTTGTACCTAGTCCCATAGTTGTTGACACTCCATTAGAGGTAAGCCCTGTAGAAGATCCAGTATTGGTATCCTTCTTGTGTTGTACAGCGTAGCAAAGTCTGGCTGTGGTAGAAATCCCATGAGAGCGTGGAACAGATGTGACTAAGGACATCAATGTAAGTACTTCTTATGGTACTGAAGAAAAAGATGCTGTTGGTACAGTTGACATAGATATCAATATTGATAGTTTATTCCAAACTGATAGTTTTGAAGGTAATGTAAAAGAGCAAGAAACTGTGCTAGAAACTAAGTTTGGTTTGAAGACTGGTAACTAGTATTGGTAAATACTCTGAAGTCAGTTGAAAATGAAATTAAATTAAGTAATGTTTCTGATTGATCTGATAATCTTTTTGATATGAAACGTTCTGACATTATAAAAGCTCAACAGGAAGATTTGTCTTTGCAATCTATTTACAGTGAAATTGTTGCAGAAGACCAGATCAATACGGAGCCAGTATGCTATTACTTGAGGAATGGACTACTAATGAGGAAGTTCAGATCTTTGCATACTACGGCAAGTTCAACTTGGGAAATCAGGAATCAGATTGTCATTCCAGCGAGCCTAAGGCAAAAAGTATTACACATGGCACATAATGTATCTTCTTCACACTTAGGAATAAGGAAGACTTTTGAGTGCAGTTCTTCAACTCTTTTGCTGTCCTGACATAAGGAAAAGTGTTATAGAGTACTGTAAGTCTTGTGCAGTATGTCAGCTGGTTGGCAAGTCGAATCAGATTATAAAACCTGCCCCTTTACAGCCTATCCCTATTTTACCTGAACCTTTTGACAGTCACATTAGATTGTGTGGGTCCTTTACACAAAAGTAAGAAGCAGAATCAATATATGATAACAATGATGTGCAGTTCCATTCGTTATCCTGATGCCTATCCACTTAGGAACATAAGTTCTAACACACTGATCCCAGTTTTAATAAAATTTTTCACTCGGTATGGAATCCCAAGATTATCCAGACTGATAGAGGAAGTAACTTAACCTCTGATTTATTTAGACAG
The DNA here is from genome assembly GCF_036898095.1 of Palaemon carinicauda. NCBI lineage: Eukaryota > Metazoa > Arthropoda > Malacostraca > Decapoda > Palaemonidae > Palaemon > Palaemon carinicauda. The sequence goes on from NC_090747.1 coordinate 68,517,757, forward strand.
GTTATGGCAGCTATGAGCATTAAACATACTTTGTCCTCAGTATACCACCCAGAGAGTCAAGGAGCCCTGGAATGATTCAA
>NC_090747.1:68522836-68525336 GCF_036898095.1 Palaemon carinicauda
ACCTTCATTGTTCCTTGTAGAGCCAATGTAATCGATTTCAGTCTCTTCCACTTAGATTTAAAGCTGTACATTATTTCAGTATAAATTTTGTATCTGGCAGAGCACTTGAGTTAGCAAAATTATTCTCTGGCCTCTTGTCTTAAACCTTAAGTTGTAAGTTTCCTTTATTAGCCTAATTAATCTCCGACCTAATATTCTTAGACCTAAGCTGTGTATTATTTCAAAAGTTTATATCTCACTAAGACCTTTTAAAATTATTCTTATTGTTATAGAGCCTCTTTCTCTCAAGACTTGACGCAGAATATTATTTCAAAACAATTTTGTACCTGTGAAAACCGTTCTAAAACAAGTCGAATTCACAAACATTGCATCTGTTTTAAAGTTTAGTATCCTTTCATATGCACCAATACATGCAAAACTAAGACATCAGGCACACCATATTCCACAAGCAAATTTATTAAATGAAAATTTACTATTGGATCTGGAAACTTGTTCCATTAGAATTTAAGAACAAAGGAATGATAATGAAGAAAGGAGTAAACTGCTGACTTAGAAGAAAAATGTCTTGTTTTAAAAAAGTTAAAGATCCTTATAGCAATAGGAAAGGAAAAGCGCACTGTTGTTTATTATGGAAAGACAACAAAGTGAATGCTATGACTGCAATTGACTTCCGTATAGTATTCTAATCATTCTTTGTCTCTACAGTGGCGAAGGAATCTTTCACAAATACGAGACAAAATAATTATACAATTCTGCAATCTTCTCTTCGACTTATTATTCTTCAAGTATTCGCACATTGACACACACACACACGTATATATATATACACACACACACACACACACACATATATATATATATATATATATATATATATATATACACGCATACATACATACACACACACACACACACACACACATATATATATATATATATATATATATATATATATATATATATATATATATATGTAAGTTTACATACATTTTTGTGTGTGAGTGTTTTATGTCACTTACATTTATTTTCATATACATGAAATAAATTTATGAAATTGCTTGGACCTCGTATACATTGACTCCCCTGGCGTTATAACTAGTAAGGTTGGTTCTACAGTCGGGACATCTGATCATGCTTTGATTTCATTATTAGTGAAGACTGAGCAGCCTGTCCCTGATATATCATATTCTTGTAAAATTTATATGAAATCCCAAGCAGACTGGAATGGGATTTTGCATGATCTTTTGTGCTTGAATTGGTCACAATTATATAATAGTGTAGATCCTGTTGTCCCTTTGAATGAGAATCTAGTCAACATAATCGATAGGCGTATCCCTTCTCGTGTGCTAAGGTACCGAGTGAAAGACAAACCGTGGTTCAATGATGATTGTAGACGTGCTTATTTGGAGGAGCAGGAGGCCTATCACCTTTGGAAGGGTAGCAGATCAGATTTGACCTGGAACAGCTATACTCATCTTCAAGCTTTTGCTCAGAGAGTTTATGCCTCAACTGAAAAGGAGTACAATTTAACCATAAAAGAAACACTTTCTGGTACAACTCAGGAACATAAATGGTGGTCTACCCTTAAATCTGCACTCTTTGGTGTAGATGCAACAGTTCCTCCTTTACTTAAACCTGATGGCTCAGTCACTCACTGTCCAAAGGAAAAGGCAACCCTTTTGGCTGATGTTTTTGACAGTAAACAGAGTAATGAAAAACTTGAACTTCCTCATTCCTGTTTTCCTGAGGCTAAACTAACTAAGTTAGTTTAGCTTTTCGATCTCGTGAGATTAAAGCTCTGTTGATGGACCTTGATGCTTATGGAGGTGTAGACCCAAATGGCATTTTTCCTTTGTTTTTTATAAAGACAGCAAATTTCTTAACTCCAAAGTTATCTGTTATTTTGCGCAAGTTAGCAAGAAGAGGAGCTTTTAGCACTTGTTGGAGAATTGGTAATGTTACTCCTCTATGTAAATGTGCTTGTGGTAGCTCAAGTCCCACTGATTACCGCCCAATTTCCATAACTCCCATATTATCTAAAGTTTTTGAACGTCTTCTGGCAAAACGTCTTAATAGGTTTGCTGAAGGTAATCATCTACTCCCTAGTTTGCAATTTGATTTTTGTTAAGGCCTTGGAGTATGTGATGCCCTTCTTACAATCTCCAATGCTGTACAGAAGTCCCTTGATTGTGGTCAGGAAGTGCGTATGATTGACCTTGATTTTAGTGCTGCCTTTGACCGTGTAAATCATGAGGCCCTTGTTTACAAACTCAAACAGTTGGGAGTGGGTGGGTCGTTTCTTAGCGTTATTATTGATTTTTTAAGTAATAGATCTCAGAGTTGTTGTTGACGGGCACCTTAGTGAGTATAGGAATGTGATATCCGGTGTTCCACAGGGTAGTGTTTTTGGCCCATTACTTTTTATACTATATACACATGACATGTGGTTTGGCCTAGAAAACAAGCTTGTTGCACATGCAGATGATGCTACTCTCTTTGC
>NC_090747.1:68530336-68555336 GCF_036898095.1 Palaemon carinicauda
CATATAGAAGAGGTCTAGTCAAGGCTGACTTGCACGTAGTTATCATGTTGGCTGCCAGACCTTGAATATGAAGGTGAACAAAGAAGGACAGACAGAAGTTCATTGAAATTTCTTTCGGTCCTTTTGCTTTTACAAAAGCAACCCACTTTTTCCATGATGACTCATATTGTCTTCTAGTTGACTTAGACTTTATTGCCTTCTGAGATCCCAAATCTTTTCCTAACCGCTAGGGTAAGAAAATCATGAAATGAAGGGTTTGGGCTCTGTGATAAATCGAAGGCAATTGACTTCTGAACCTTCTGAGATAGTCGTGGGTTCAGAACTAGGGCCAGCCTCAGCTTAAGTTCCTTCACTAAAGGGAACAGATTGCTCTTGGGCTACTTGGGAGCCCACAGAGCCATTCCTCCCTGGAAGGATCTCAGCATGTTGAGGACCTTCAGCAGGAGATTGGATGGGATGCACAGGAATTCCTGAGTCCATCCCTTCTATACTAGAGACATGATGTCTGTTATCTCCACAAGAGGATCCTCGTATGGGGCTACATATCGAGGTAGTTTTTTTATGACGCTCGTGACAAAGAGGTCGATCTGCAGCTCGGGGACTTGTTCCCATCTGGGAGAGAATAGGTCTACGTCTGTGGACCATTCTAACTCTATCAGGTTGAGCCTAAGTAGAACATCCGCTGTCACATTGCAGATCGATTGTACATTAACTGCTAATAGGTGCCATCCCTTTAGGTAAGGGATGGTTAACTTCATCTACACTATATGAGACATTCTCTAGCCTTGTCGGTTCTGACGTCTCATTATCGCTTCGATGTCCCAGATCAGCCTGAGGAGGTCTGATCGGCGTTGAGAGAGTTTCTCCACCCATGACAGGACCAACATGGCCTTGGATAGAAATGACCGAATCCCTTGGACTTTCCTCTGATGGGAGTGATTACCCCAGTCTTCCAACTAGGCATCCATGCGGATGATCTTCAATAGTCGGGGTAGTTGCAAGGGCACAGTCTTCAATAGGCTTTCGGCCTTTGACCATTGTTAGGGAAGCGATTAAGGAAAGACTCTTCGAGCGTTTGATATGTATCTTCTCCAGACTCTTAACGCATCTTTCAGCTGTGCTCTTAGCACTGGGTCTGTCATTATTGCGAACTGGAGAGAGTTCTGAACTCCTCCCTGTTAGTGTCTTGGAATCCTGACTGATTACCATAGTCTCTTGGCCGACCCTACGATCTCCTTTTACATTTCCAAGGGAAAGGAGAGTTGGTGTGACCGCAGGTTTCAATGGTTTTTTAACCATTGAAGCCTTGAGCTGGAGAGACTCGAGACTTCTTGAAGCTTATCTTGCATCCCTGATGTTGCGGGAACCAGATCACTTCCTTGGATGCTCATAGACCAGCCACTTCGGGTGCTGCCCACCCCAGCCTTTCGTCCAGGTACATTGTTGCCTGAACCATTTCTAGGCTTGGTTTTTGCGTGACTGTGTCCGTGAATCCCGTGAAAATGCTTAGGACTGTGTTTACTCCGACAAGTATCTTTCCTAGGACATACGTTATCCTCTGTAACTTGAATCCTAGGTAGGAGGGGAGGAGGTGACTGACTGGAAGCTGCCAATAGACATCTTTCAGCTCTGACAAGACTGCGAACACCCCTTTTTGAAATAAGGTCCTTATGTTCAGAAGGATTAACATTCTGAACTTGCTGTTTTATTTGAACTTGTTGAGTGGCGACAAGTCCAGAATGACTCTGAGTTTTCACGAGTCCTTCTCGTGAACACCAAACAGCCTTCCCTGAATTCGATGGACTATACTTTCCTTACCACCTGTATGCTCTAGAGCTCTAAGGTATACTCTTCCAGGAGGGTTTTGGAGTGTAGGAAGATTTGAGGAAATGATGGTGGAGGCATGTCTACTTCCCATCCTAGTCCCATCTTGATTAGGCCTTGGACCCAAGGATTGAAGGTCCAGCGATCCTGCAGGAACCTCCCTCCTACCAGAAGCGTCTCTTTGCTTCGCTTGATCAGAAGGTTTACATATTTGACCGCTTGCCTGTGGCACCAATGTCATTGCAACTGTGTGATGTTGTTGAACAGCCCGAGGAACATTTCTAAACTTTTCCGTCTTCCTTTTAGGTTGGGGACCCACAACCGTGGAAGACATTCTGTTTGAAAGGATGCCCCACTTTTGGAGAAGTCCTATGTTCTCCGTGGTGGCCTTCTTAATCACCTTTCTAACTACCTCATTTGGAAAGAGGTGTCTACCCCAGATGTTGGAAGATATCAGCTTCCTGGTTACGTGTTTCACTGTTGCGGCAGCGAACACAAACACTCTACAGGCTCTCCTAGCCTTCATAAAGGCATAAAGGTCTTTTACTAAGGTGGCCATATGCATTTTGGCCAAGACCATGAGCATGTCTGGGGTACTTTGGTGGGCTGAACAAAACTCTCTGCAGTTCTGTAGGGATAGGGAGGCTGCAAGCCTCTCCTTTGTCTCCTGTTCCTTACTCAAAAGAAACTCAGATAGTTTAGGGAGATTCTCGCTAAATTGTCATCTAGCGACATCCTCGTCTAGTCTTCCTACTGAAATGGTTGAGTGGACTTCCTTCCATTCCTTCTCCTGCCTGGGAAAGGCTAGTGACAGAGGCTTGCACTCCTCGAGTGCAGGACACAGTCTACCTGCCTCCACTGCCTTGGCAACAGATTTAAATGCCTTCCACATAAAGGGGAATGATATTGAAGCAGGAGCAAGAAAGGAAGGCTGTCTGTTACCTAGTGTGAATACTTTCGACACAGAGTAACCCGCCTTTCTCAGGCTACTTGACAAGATAGCCTGTGCCTTATCATGGTCGAGAATCATGACCTCCTTCAGTTCTGTTTCTTTTCTTGACGTTGGTTCATGTCTCAGTCGAATGAAGCAATTAGGGAAAGCGTCAAAGCTTGGCCAAAACTGGATTTTGTCCAAAGGAACAGCACCCATCTTCTCCGAGATGTAGAGTTTGCCGTTTAAAATCGACATAAGTTCCGCAAACCTCCAGAGATTGGTTTTAGTTCCGCAAACCTCCAGAGATTGGTTTTAGAGCATGTCAGAAGGTCTTGGTCTCTGGGTCGTTTGCATGACCCTTGGGGAGCGACAAGTGGAGCTTCACAGAGCTCTCTTGCATTTCGCTTCCTCCTTTTCGTCTTGTTTGCGAAAGTTTTCTATTAGACCTTTCATATGGGCCCATAATTGGTCCACTCCGTCTAATAGAGGGGTAGAGGGTGAAGATGTCGATGTTAATGGCTCTAGAGCCGGCACAGATGGAAGCAATTCCGACACGACATTATCCACCTCTTCCCGTGGGGGCTTCCTGCCCTCCGTCCCAAAGGCTATCTGGTCGCAGGGAGGTGTGAATCGTGCCTGGGGCACCACTATTTCCTTACTTGCTTTCGGGAATAGTAGGTTACGCATCCTATCATTAGGTAGGTATGGTCCCGGAGGGATTTTCTGGAAGCCTCTCACCCAGTTGCGTAGTTTGTTACGAGCTGCATCCCTAGACTCTATCGACTTGGGATTCTTGAAACCCTCGGACATTAAGGTCCGGCATACATTGCAAACTTGGGGGTTCCAATAATGCAGGGATTCGGAAATAATATTTCAGGGGGCATGGAACCTGCATGTATTATGACCATAAAAACACTTACTCTTGATAGTGCAGAAGACTGCAACACATGTCATCTGGGGTTCCTCCTGTAAAGAAAGGTAAGCAGAATGAGTATACAATTGATTATCTCACTGATAAGCAATATGTAAAAGTCATCTTTTAACTAAAATAGCTTAGGATAGTAAGCTAGAAAGGGATAGTGGGAGACACATACTTGTGTATCCCCTGCAAGCAAATGCTGTTACCTCCCCTCAGTATTAACTATAAAGAGATTCCTCTATCAAGGAACTCTAATGAAAGGGTTCTAACCCCTAGAGGTAGAGAAGTGTACAAGTCACTGCCCCTTTTTATTCTTAACACTGTGGGGTAAGGATGACTGATTTCTAATCAGAGTATAGAAGGAATTCTCTTCTTTCAATATAGGAACGGTCCTAGCAGAAGCCCGCGCAAGGGTACCCAAAATATGTTAGAAACTAACTACTGTATAATCATACTATAGGTTTCTGTTTGCAGTATATACTATATTGCAAAATACTGACTACTGTATAATTATATATAATGTAGTTCAGCCAGTGTGCTGCCGTTGTGGCAAGCATCTAACGGCACGGTCCAGCCGGCATGACGCCGTCTGGACAAGGAAATATAAAAGACATATATTTGTGTATCCTACCCAGCCCATTTGCTGTGACTTCCCTTACAATATCAAATCATAGTTTCCTGATCAGGGAAACTCAAGGATAAGGGTTCTAACCTTTTAGGGTTAGAAGTATAATACCACCAGTCCTTTAAAATATCTATTATAGGGTAATATGAAAACTGATTTCTAATCAGAATATTGAAGAAATTCTATTCTTTTAATATAGGATTGGTCTCAACAAACACCCGGTCAAGGATACCCAAGATATATTGGAAAATAACTACTAGTATAATATATACAATAGTTTTTCTATCTGCAGTATATCCTATACTGTAAATATACTGACTACCTGTATAAACATAATACTGTAACTCGGCCGGCATATAGCCGGCATAGCTAGTCCCTGCCAGCACAGCCAGCATGCTAGCTAACAGAGAGAGAGAGAGAGACAGCATGGAGAGAAGGCTGCCCAATTACTGTGTATGTATACACTAATTAAGGATGTAAAAGTCTAATTTACTGCCTTTCTCCAGAAAGAAGGTTCAATGGAAGGGGAGAATGTAACATTCAGTCTTCCATCCAGCCACAGGTACCATCGCCGGCAAGGTCCAGTCAGCACGTAGCCGGCAGGCTAGCACCCAGCAGCACTGGTACAGTCGGCGTACTGCCGGCTGAGTCAGCACCTATCTGTGCCGGTCGGCCAGCCAGACTAATACCCCGGCAACAGAACTTGTGGCCAGCAGTCCAAGGGAGGACTGAAGAACCTTGGTGACAAAAGGGACTTCCCACCAACAGTCATCATGGCTGCCAGCAGCCGCCATGGCTGCCGACAGATGACATGGCTACCAGCAGCTTGCATAGCCGCCAGCAGCCGTCATAGCCGCCCACAGTTTGTATAACACATGGCCGGCAGCAGTTGTCATGGTTGTCAGCAGCTAGCATAGCCACAGGCAGCCGGACAACAGCTGCAGAGAAGGAGTCTGGCCGGCATTTCAACCCACCGGCAACGGTGAGGTTACAGGACGACGGTTCAAAGAAAGACAATGGCTTGGCCATCACAAAAAAAACAGAGGGGGAGGGAAAAGGGTCCTGTATGAGGTGAGGAAGGAGCCAGCAAGGTTGCCGGTCCTACACACCCTTAAGAAATTCTGTTTCGGTATCGACGCCATCCTAGGCGGCAGGAGAATTCTATTCTCCAACCTAGGGTCTGCCAATACAGTTAAGGGGACGGCAGCAGTACCGCCTCCTCTCAACAAGGGAGAAATAAGAGTTCCAGTGCCGGCGCCATCCTAGGCCTCAGAAGAATAACTACTCTTCACCCTAGGGTCTGCGAGCACAGGACTAGTCTACTAGACCACAGGGAGAAGGTGGCGGCATCATACAACCACTTCAGGTGCGGCCTAGGGAGGGCTAGCCTCCTATGTCGGCAGCCTAGCCGGCAAGGGAATGACTATTCACCCTGCCGGCCGACTGTCGGCACAAGACTAAATACTCTGAGGTTCTGACTGAATCCCAAAACCTGCCATCTGCGCTTAAGGGACGAGACAGAAAACCCTAGGCTAGTCATGCCTGAATGAAAACTCGAGGCAGGACCAACTAGGGTTGTAGCCTAAGGCTACTCTCAGAGGGAAAGAGATATTACCCTTAAATCTCTACTAGAGACTAGTATCGGTTATATAATAATTCTAGGAGATATCAATCTCCGATGAATTGATAAACCAATACACGAGGGTAACCGGGGAAATGTTGAAAGTATACTATGTCGCCTAGGTTAGGTTACCTAGGCAAGACGAGATCTCGGTTACCTAAATCACCGAAACTCTGACATATACGATCGACATAGAAAAAGGAAAATTATGCATATGAATATCTTTACCAGTATAAATTGCCTAAATAGCTTTCATAATTAAATTATTAAAGCTATTTTAACCGGGAATGTCATTCTACTAACTAGATAACACATACCTAACGAATGACAGCGCCCATGGCGCCTCCGGTAACAGGCCTAGCACCTAATCACAATAAATTACTCTATTTTCACTGTGATACAGAAGCTAAATTACACACATTGTAAAGAATCAATACTCAACTTTCCAGACGCGAAAGAAGCTGGAGATTGCATAATAATCCTTGAAAATCAATCGAAAATATCAGATCAACAGAGAACACCACAGTGCGAAATCGCTACAGAATTAGGAATGTCCGCCATCTTGGATATGGCGCTGTTGTGATACTCAATAGTAGTATGGGAACTAGGGTAACCTTGATACGGCTCCCCTTCTAATTCTGCCACTTTCCCCCTCGAAGCGTAAACGCTATTCGGGGTGCAGATTGCTATGTGGCGTGTCAAGAATACGTCCCCTGATATTATGCGATATACTTGAGAGAAATTTAAGGACATTCGCGCCAGGAGTTAGAATTCTGAAGACCTAAAGGTAAATTCTCTGGGAATATCACTGTAGTCAAATATCCCTAGGAAGCTACTCTTAGGAACCTTCCATCAGGGTGACATGGCTTGAGCCCAAATATATATATATATATAACGGATTTTGAGCGAAGCGAAAAATCTATTTTTGGGTGAGATGGCCATGTCGTCCTGATGGAAGTTCCTATAGGGTAGCTTCCTAGGGTATATTACAACTACGGCGATATTCCCAGAGAATTTACCTTAAGGTACCAGAATTCTAACTCCTGGAGCGAGTATCCCTCGTGAAAGGGATATCGCGACATATCAGAGGACGTATTCTAGACACGTCACATGGCAATCTACAACCTGGACAGAGATTTCGTCTCGTAGGAGGTGATTGACGAGATACGAATTCGGGAAAGAAAAAGGGGAGCCGCTCCCAAGGCTTCCCTATCCCCCGATTCGTATGCGTGCCTGGCGCCAATCCTGGCGCCATCTGTATTCCTTGTAGCGTACACGAGGTGCTACAGATACTGTATGTAGGGAGGGGTCCTACAGCCCTTTCTTAGAAAGGCAAGGGCGGGTCCATCAGGACGACATGGCCATCTCACCCAAAAATAGATTTTTCGCTTCGCTCAAAATCCGTTTTTTGGGCTCAAGCCATGTCGTCCTGATGGAAGTGTACCAGAGCATTACTGTATCTGTGGATTCTCAGAACGTGCCGTACTCCCCGGAGGTAATTTTTTCCCGGTCGACTAGACCTAGAGACCTAAGATGTTACCGTTATACATCTTTTCAACTAACTATAAACTATGTTAGAGCTTCCTGCCCCCTACAGGGAAGAGTCCTACTAGACTCTGGAAAAGTCTCGAAGAGTACATATATCTATGTATGAATACCAGGCAAGCTAATATAGTGGTCTCGCCCTATATTAAGTAAAGCATAGTTTGTAAAGGACCACTGCGTCAATATGAAATATCGACCAGTTTTCCACACAATACTTGTATTGGACAAAGGTTTTATATCCGCATAGGAGGAAAACCAATGCAACATAGCTTGCATAAAGGAACAATTCTATTAGAATTATCCCAGATAAGGTACATAGAATGAATGCTCAATTATACCAATAAATTGACACAGGTGAAGGAGACGCAAGGTTCTCAAGAACCAGATTATTGACAGGCAATAAATATACAGGTTAACCACAATTATATATATATATATATATATATATATATATATATATATATAAGAAGAGGATAACCTAAAACTTTAAGCATAAGTATGATAGTAAACAGAGCTTGTTTGTCTGAAAGAAAAAAACATTAGATGTCACTTTTAAGATACCGAGGTATCAAAGTTATAAAAGCCTGTATTACAAATCAATGACATTAGCGTTAGAAACGCTCGGCACACATGTCTGCACTTATGCTAGGTTCACCTTCGGAAATGGAACAGTCTGGATGGGCAACACAGTGCCCTCACTTAGTTTGTAGTACAGTATGTAACTACACACTCACCCTGGAATTAATCGTCCCAATTAAGACCACTGTTCCTCGCAGAGTTAAACAGTAGGGTTAACACCGCGACCCACTGCTACCACAGATCTCTTTTAGTTCCTCTACTTGCTTCGCATAGTGGCGAAAGAACACTCTGGAAGACTTCCAGCCAGTGTATGAACGGAGATGTTCAAAATCCATACAATTAAAGAAATTTAAGAATGAGGCAACTTTCCTCGGATCGTGACCTGTGGGTGTATTGTTAGGATCCGCTCTGCGAATAAAATATGTGATTTTCGCTCTGAGTTGATTCAGAGATAAATTTGAGCCTGATGTTTCTCCCCTGAATAGTGACCACCCTTGAAGTCTGAAGTTCTATGAAGATAGACCTTTAGGCATTCAACTGGACATAGAGATGCATCTTCTTTCAGAGGGCAGATTCTCCAGGGACCCCACCTGTTGGTGGGTAACTCATTCTTGGCGAAAAACGTAGGATCCGGAAACAGGTTCAGTTCTTCCCCATCCAGGAACTGAACACGACCTGCCTCTCTCGAGAGGCTACAATCTCACTAACCCTGGCCCCGGACGCGAGTGCAAAATAGGAAAATAACTTTTTGTGTCAAATCCTTTAACGCACACTCTTCATTGCTCAACAGAGAAGCGAAATGAAGAACTTGTTTAAAGACCATGAAATGGGCTTTGGAGGTGCTGAATGTCTGAGCCTAGCACAGGCTTTCGGGACTTTATTAAAGATCTCGTTACCTAGGTCGACCTGGAAGGCATATAGAATGGGTCTTGTCAAAGCAGACTTACACGCTGAAATCGTGTTCGCTGCCAACCCTTGACCATGGAGGTGGGGAAAAAAGATAAGCAGAAGTCTGTCAAGATCTCCTGCGGAATCTTCGCCTTGACAAAAGGCCACCCATTTCCTCCAAGATGACTCATATTGCCTTCTAGTAGATTTGCATTTATATTCCTCAAGGAAGTCTATACTGGCTTTCGAAATCCCGAAACGCTTTCTCACCGCTAGGGAGAGAAAATCATGAACTGCAGGGTCCGGGTTTTCTGTAATGAAGCGCAGACAGTTGACTTCTGGACTCGCTGGGTCAGAACTGGATCTGGTAGTGGTACAAACTTCAGCTACAGTTCCAATGCCAGGAGGAACCACACGCTGTTCGGCCACTTGTGGGCCACTATTGCCGCTACCCTTTGAAGGATCTCAGTTTGTTGAGGACCCTCAACAGAAGGTTGTGAGGAGGGAACAGATAAATCTTGGACCATCTGTTCCAGTCGAGGGACATCGCGTCCACTGCTTCCGCTAAGGGGTCCTCGTACGGGGCACGTACAGGGGCAACTTCTTGTTGTCTTTCGTCGCAAAGAGGTCTATCTGCAGTTCTGGGACTGATTCAGAATGAAGGAGAATGATCCTGTGTCTAAGGACCATTCCGACTCTATCGGTGTGAACCTGGATAGAGCGTCCGCTGTCACATTGCTGACTCCTTGAAGGTGAACTGCCGACAGGTACCACTTCTTCTTTTCCGCCAATCGGAAGACGGCCAACATCACCTGGTTGAGAGGTGGTGACCTCGATCCTTGTCGATTCAAGTATCTCACAACTACCTCGCTGTCTATTACCACTTTATGTGGAACGAATGACGCGGGGAGACTTTCTTTAAGGTAAGGAGCACTGCCCTAGCTTCTAGAAAGTTTTATGAGAAAGGTCTTGAATAGCCTGGACCAAGTCCCCTGGACTTTTTTCCGATGAGAGTGACCTCCCCATCCCTCCTTCGAGGCGTCTGAGTGAATCGTCACCGACGGGGGAGGTGGCTGAAGAAGAACCTGACTTCTTTAGATGTCTGGCTTGGGACCAAGGCCTGAGAAGAGTACTTAGCCGAAGCGGCTGGTCTTCTCAGATCTCTTCACGCGTTTGATGCATAACTTCTCCAAACTCCGATTGCATCCTTTAGCTGTGCTCTTAGCACTGGGTCTGTCACCGAAGCAAACTGGAGAGAGCGCAGTACTCTCTCCTGCTCGTGTCTTGATATCCTTTCGGAATCTTGAAGTCTCTTGACAGAACCCGCTATCTCCTTCCTTTTCTTCGCCGGGGTGGAGAAACGGTGTGACAAAAGGTCCCAGTGGATCTTAGCCACTGGAACTTTTGAGATGGAGAAAGTCGAGACTTTTTCTGTTGATCTTGAAGCCTAGGTACTCTAGGAACTGGATCGCTTAACTGGAAGCTTGCAAGCATTCTGTCTCGGATGCTGCCCACACCAACCAGTCGTCCAGGTAGGCTACTACCTGAATTCCCTTTAGGCGAAATTGTTTGAGAGCTACGCTCGCAAGCTTCGTAAAAATCCTTGGGGCTATGTTTAGCCCGAATGGCATGGCTCCGAAGGCGTATAGTCTTCGTTGTAGCCTGAACCCTAGGTAGGGGGAGAGTCGATGGCTAATTGGAATGTGCCAGTAGGCGTCTGACAAGTCTATAGAGACGGAATATGCCCTCTTGGGCAGTAAGGTCCTTATGTGTTGCAGTGTTAGCATTTTGAATTTGCAATTCACTATGAACTTGTTAAGTGGCGACAAGTCCAGAATGACTCTGAGCTTTTCCGAGTCTTTCTTGGGAACACAAAACAGCCTCCCTTAGAAATTGATGGGCTTCATCCTTTTTCTCCAACCGTTCTTGAACGTACTCCTCCATAACGGGGGTGGAGTGTTGGAAAAACCGAAGGTACGGGGGTGGAGTGCTGTACCAGCTCCCGCTCAGTCCATTCTTGAGTAGGCTGTGGGCCCAGGGATCGAAGGTCCACCGATCCCGAAATTTCAGAAGTCTCCCTCCTACCGGTATCACCTCACTTGGACTGCCGTCCTGAGGTCTTGCCTTCCTGACCACGACCACCCCTGAATCCCCTTTCCCTTGAGGGGCGTCTAGACGAGCCTCTGGCTGCTCCTCTAGGCTTTGCTCGAAAGGAAGTAGACTGCCCTTCGAACGCTGGGGTGAATGCCGTGGACTGTGTCGACATGGCCTGGGGTACCCACTGAAAGGTGGTCGGGGTTTGTGCCACGATCTGGGGCACTGGGGGCAATGGCAATTGCAGTTGCTGTTGCTGTCTAAGAGGCTTGGCTGGCCGAGACGGTAGCCTAGTCCTCATAGTCTTCCTCTTTGGTTGAGGACCCTCATCCGGGGAAGACTTTCTTTTGATAGCCAGGCCCCACTTCTGGAGAAGGTTTCTATTCTCCAAGGCGGCTTTATCAACAACTTCTTTGACCAAGTCGGTAGGGAAAAAGGTCTTTTCCCCAAATGTTGGAGGAGATTAGTTTCTTTAGCTCGTGCCTCACCGTAGCCGAGGTAAACACGAACTCCCTACAAGCTCTCCTTGCCTTGACGAAGCCATAAAGGTCCTTCGTCACTGTGGCCAGATGAGGCTTGGCCACTACCATGAACCTTTCATGGACCTTGGGGTCACTTGCCATCGTCTCGAGAGTAGTCTGAAGAGACATTGAGGCAGTCAGTCTTTCTTTTGTATCGAACTCACTTCGCAAAAGAAAGTCAGACAGCTTAGGGAGGTCCTTGCCGAACTGACGTCCGGCAATAACAGCCTCCAACTTTCCCACTGAGAACGTAAGATGGACGTCCTTCCAGTCTTTGTGGTCCATAGGCAGGGCCAGCGACAAGGGTTTACACTCCTCTAGGGAGGGGCAAGACTTGCCGGCCTCGATTGCTTTTAGTACAGCCAGAAACCCTTTCTGTAAAAGGGGGAAGGCTCTAGTAGGCGAGGACACAAAGGAAGGGAGCTTCCTATTCAATGCAGCTACCTTTGAGTTAGAGAAGCCCCTCTCTTTCATCGAGGATGAAAGTAGAGCTTGAGCCTTAGCATGGTCCATCACTATGACCTCCTTCGGCTCTGTCTCCTCCTTTGAAGCTGGTTCCTTCCTCAGCCGGACATAACAGTCCGGATATGATGCCTTGCTGGGCCAGAATTCCACCCTCCAGGGGAACTGAGCCCAGCTTATCCGAGATGACGATCTTTCCAGTCGTCATCGGCATGTGCTCAGCATACCTCCATGGGTTAGCATCTGAGCACAAGAGAAGGTCTTTCACATTGAGCTTTTTCTGGGGCCCATGTGATTCTGCAAGGCACTGCATTCGCAGTTCCATTGCAGCCGCCTTCTCCTGATTCTCCTTCTGCATTTGTTGGATCATTCCAACAATAGAAGAGAGGGCCTGTCCCAGCTCTACTGGGAGACCGGCCGATGTAGAGGGGCTTGAACTTCATCCTGGGCTTCTGCCAGGAGGTCTTCCTCCTGACACCCGTCCACATCAGACATCCTGTCATTTAGCTGGATGTCTTGCATCGCGACCGCGACTTCAGCATCCACCTGGATCTGAACTTAGGGGATCTCCTCTTGAGGCTGGGGAATCACTGCATCAGCTGATGCCTTAGGGAAAAGATACGCCCTCATCTTCTCACTTGGAAGATAAGGGCCAGAAGTGTTCTTTTGGAAGCCCCTTACCCAGGTACGAAGCTTCTTCCTAGCTATTTAAATGTCTCATTAATCAGGTTAGTGCACACAGTACATACCTGAGGGTCCCAATACCGGAGATCATCCTTGGAGACAGCGTACGCTGCGTGTCTCCTACAAAACTCATGTCCGCAGAGGTTCTTGCTGCTGACATTGCAGAAAGCACTTCCCCACTTCGGAGTGTCCTTCTGTAAAGAGAAGAAATTTCCATGAGTATCAAGTGAACTATGTATCACTGGATATGCATAGTATAGCATAACAATTCAGAAAGGAAAGACACACACTTGTGTTTCCCTCACAACCCATTGTTGCAGCCTTCCAGATAATAAAATCAAAAATGGTTTATCTCTTCTAGAGTAACCAATGCAAGGTTTCCATAGGAAACAGGTGGAGCTCACACCTAAGAAATGATTTTAAAATCCTGGATAATAGACAGGGAAGAACTCAGCTTCCTATCTGAGGGCAACAGCAAAGGGCTGTGCAAGAAAACACAATAGTGTTAGAAGATACAGTGCTGTACCAAAACCTTTACTATAGTTTTCTTCTTACTGTATATGCTATACAGAAGAATACTAGTACAGTATAAGGGGGATGTGTGCCGGCCTGCCTTTGCCGGCCGGCACACACCACAACTAGCTTTAAAGTATACTACTTAACCGCTATAGGGCGGCAGCACTCTGGATCAAATGCCTGTGCCGGTCGGCAGCTACTGCCGGCCGGTAACAGCCAGTGTTGGCCGGCAATGGCTGCCGGCCAGCAACTACACAAGGTAGTACCCAGCTGCCGGCCACACTCTTGGTGACCGGCAGACAAGGGCTGACATAAGCCGGCCGGCAAAGGTACAAGACCGATGCCAGCCGGCAGCAAAAGAACCAGAGAACTACACCTGCCCGGCTGCCGGCCTCATAGGCCGGCAGCCGGGACAGGTACAGCACTAGAAGAAAATAGAATGGATGCCGGGATAAGAGTGTACACTACCTCCAAGCCCGGCAACCGAAAGAGTGCATATAAGGAAGGGGAGAAACTAATTCAGGCTTCCTCGACCAATGCCGTCCGGCTCTGCCGGCAGGCATGGATGAGGGACCAAGAGAGGTCCGGGCAGCACTCGAAAACATAAGACCCTTGCCGGCCAGCAGCTCTGCCGGCCGGCAATGGGCTGAGTCAATTCCACATCCCAACCTATACTAGGTCCAGAAGTAGAACGACGTACAGTACAGTAAGACCCCTGCCGGCCAGCTCTGCCGGCCGGCAAGGTACAGTACTGTAATGGCTAGGCCATTACGGAGATAGAGGGGGAAGGGACAAGAGGGTCCTGCCAACCTTGCTTTAGTGACAGATCACCCGCAGCCAAGAAACTTATCTTAGCCTAAGGGAGATCTAAGGGAAAAGGCCAGCAATACTTGCCAGCTTCCAGAGCACCAAAGCAAGGAAGGCGTTGCTACTCCCAAGGGAAGAACTTATCCTCCCCTGAGAACAGCAACAGGACTTAGTCTGGTCGATCACAAAAGAAGGAATCATAACTACAGAAACCTTCGGTAGTGACCTAAGGGAGCTAAGCTCCCTTTGTATGTGTTAGGTCAGCGAGGGGGACTCTGCCCCAAGCCAGACAACACAGACTCAGACTAAAAACTCTGTTGTTCTGTCCCTCTTGAACCATAACTACAGGAACAGGAAGGTACAGTAACACCCTAGTATAGTTTTATCAAAAATAAATTCGGAAAAAACCACTTAGGGATAAGCCCAAGGCTTAAACAGAGGGAAAGGGATTGCATACCTTTTCCGAAGAAAAGAAAGCAACCGGGGAGTATGATAAAGTATACTAAGGCTCCATAAGCAATTAGCCTAGGCACCAAGAGAATCGATTACCTAATTAACCGAAACTCACACGTATACAATCTTGGAAATATTCCACACAGTCTAAAATGTATAAAATATAGCCTAAAGCTTCAATAAAATTTTAATTACACTCGGAAAAACCAAATTCATGCATGAAGTACTAGGACCAAACGACTAGGCTACATGGCCTAGCGTAGGCCAGAATGGTGAATACTTCGCCAAATAATACTAAGCACGAAAGGAAATCCTATGTAAAGCTAAATAGCTAAAATTTATTAAAGCAAAACAACCAGGAATGTCGCTCTGACTAACTAATTTATACCTAGCGAGCGACAGTGTCCAGGACACCTCTGGTAGGCTACGGCTCTTGTATCAAAGATTAATCCTATTAATCACTCAAAATTTTACCAAGAGCCTACATTTATACATAACAGACACTATACTCAACTTATCAGAGGCCAACGAAGACGAAGAAGCCATGAAAAGCCGAATAAATCCAAGATTTGCGAGAAAAACAGGAAAAAACACCGAGTTGTTAAGCTACGCAAAAAGGAATACAGATGGCGCCAGGATTGGCGCCAGGCACGCATACGAATCGGGGGATAGGGAAGCCTTGGGAGCGGCTCCCCTTTTTCTTTCCCGAATTCGTATCTCGTCAATCACCTCCTACGAGACGAAATCTCTATCCAGGTTGTAGATTGCCATGTGACGTGTCTAGAATACGTCCTCTGATATGTCGCGATATCCCTTTCACGAGGGATACTCGCTCCAGGAGTTAGAATTCTGGTACCTTAAGGTAAATTCTCTGGGAATATCGCCGTAGTTGTAATATACCCTAGGAAGCTACCCTATAGGAACTTCCATCAGGACGACATGGCTTGAGCCCAAAAATATATATATATATATATATATATATATATATATATATATATATATATATATGTATATATGTATATATATAAAATGTATGTATATATCTAAAATAAATAGATGAAAGTAAATGTGATAAATGAATTAGCAATTGAAATCCGTAATCTTTTAATTTATTAGAATTTTCTTCTTTTTTATCGCTCTTTAAACTTCTATATCTAATTTATATACATCCAGGAGATAATTTAATTTCTTGGATAATGAATAATATTTTCCTTAACCAGACATACGTCAGGGGTTCCTTTTACAAATGGTTTTCGTATCAAAGTAACATTCACAATACAGAAATTTTCACTTGGATATGCAAACATCTAGACTATTTCTTCAATTCCATTAGTTTTTTTCTACTGGGATATTTCCATATTGTATTAAGAAATTTTCACTCGGGTTTATCAATCTTTACTGGTGTTAAAATGTGAGATTTTTATTTATCAGAAACCTTCAATCAACTACTGTATACCAACGCTTGGGCTACTCCTTCAATGTCTAATGCCTGGGGTTTATTTCAAAGAAATTCTCAATTATCAGAAAATATTCATTTTGATTAACTGTCATCTGAACATTCCATTGTTAACGGAAGAAATAAATCTACCAAAAGAAATTTTCCGTGGACTGAAAAATATTCAGAGTATATTTATATCATCAAGATATTCACATATCAGATGAGGTTTCATTTGAAAATACCTTCAGTTGGGAATATGAACCACACTTGGTGTTTATGTCAATGAGATATCTTGGAGAAAACTTTGCCTTAGAACTGGCCAGCTGTTTAGGATTTCTTCTACATAGGCATATAGAAATGAACTAACTAATTTAGCTTTTCGATCAAGTGAAATTAAAGCTCTGTTGATGGACCTTGATGCTTATGGAGGTGTAGAACTAAATGGTATTTTTCCATTATTTTTTTTATAAAGACAGCAGATTTCTTAGCTCCAAAGTTATCTGTTATTTTGCGCAAATTAGCAAGAAGAGGGGCTTTTAGCACTTGTTGGAGGATTGGTAATGTTACTCCTCTATGTAAATGTGTTTGTGGTAGCTCAAGTCCCATTGATTACCGCCCAATTTCCATAACTCCCAAATTATCTAAAGTTTTTGAGCGTCTTCTAGCAAAACGTCTTAATAGGTTTGCTGAAGGTAATCATCTACTCCCTAGTTTGCAATTTGGTTTTCGTAAAGGCCTTGGAGCAAGTGATGCCCTTCTTACAATCTCCAATTCTGTACAGAAATCTCTTGATTGTGGTCAGGAAGTTCGTATGATTGGCCTTGATTTTAGTGCTGCCTTTGACCGTATTAATCATGAAGCCCTTATTTTCTAACTCAAACAGTTGGGAGTGGGTGGGTCGTTTCTTAGCATTATTATTGATTTTTTAAGTAATAGATCTCAGAGTTGTTGTTGATGGGCACCATAGTGAGTATAGGAATGTGATATCCGGTGTTCCACAGGGTAGTGTTCTTGGCCCATCACTTTTCATACTATATACACATGACATGTGGTTTGGCCTAGAAAACAAGCTTGTTGCACATGCAGATGATGCTACTCTCTTTGCATCAATTCCATCCTCTGAATGTAGATCTGGGGTTGGTGAATCCCTTAATAGAGATTTAGCTAAAATTAGTGCATGGTGCAAATTATGGGGTATGAAGTTGAATCCTAACAAAACTCAAAGTATGATTGTAAGTAGGTCAAGTACGGTGGCTCCTCAACATCCGGATCTCAGTATTGATAATGTTTCTTTAACTTTGTATGACTTTTTTAAAATTTTAGGTTTGATTCTCGACAACAAATTTACTTTTGATAAACACATTAGGTCTGTGTCTTCTTCAATTGTACAAAAAATTGGCTTATTGAGGAAGTCTTACAAGATTTTCTGTGATCAATCTATTCTGAAGAAGTGTTTTAATACTTTCATTCTACCTTGTTTTGAGTATTATTCTCCTGTCTGGTGTTCAGTTGCTGATTCTCATCTTGATTTGTTGGACAGAAACTTACGGTCTATTAAATTTCTTATTCCTGATCTAGATATTAATCTCTGGCACCGCTGTTCAATTAGTTCATTATGCATGTTGCATAAGATTTTTCATAACTCTGACCATCCTTTACATCCAGATCTCCCTGAACAATTCTATCCTATTTGTAATACTAGGCAGGTAGTTAATTCTAATAGCCAGGCCTTCTCCATCATGAGGCTCAATACTACACAGTATTCTAGAAATTTTATTCCAGCTGTTACCAAGTTGTGGAATGATCTTCCTAATCGGGTAGTTGAATCAGTAGAACTTCAAAAGTTCAAAGTTGGAGCAAATGTTTTTATGTTGACCAGGGTGACATTAGTCTTTTTATAGTTTATATATGACATATCTGTTTTGACATTATTACTGTTTTAGAATGATTTATTGTTAAATTGTTCTCATCATTTATTTATTTCCTTATTTCCTTTCCTCACTGGGCTATTTTTTCCTATTGGAGCCCTTAGGCTTATAGCATCTTGCTCTTCCAACTAGGGTTGTAGCTTGGCTAGTAATGATAATAATAATAATCCACTTATCAGTCAAAATTCATCGGATTAACTAATATCCGTACAATCCTTTTAGGCCTTATGTTTATAAATATGAGATATCAATTTGGAAAGTTTCCAATTCAGAATTACAATCAGCTGAGCATTCTCTAAAATATGATGCATATTTTTATGAAGGTTGATGGGTGCACATTTATTTATTGTGCTTTTTGAAGTTACTGCTTTTGTTTTTTTTTAGAATATCAACACTCATTGTGTTGTTACTATATTCAGATAGTCAGGGAGCTAGAAAGATTTGTCCTGTTTGTTTTGGATTCTCTGTATTTTAGGATTGTCATAGGATATATTGGGGGAAGTGCCTTTGGTATATGTATGTATAAATAGCGAGACCGAGTCATGTAAAGAGGGACATTCACACACCTTCACAGAGACCTTCAAAGACCCTCTTTGTCTAAATCATTATTGTATTTTTTGTTAATAAATTTTTTTAAAGCTACGTGACTGTGTTGTTGATTTTTGACCGGCATACTTTAGGGTAATTCTTGCCCATATCAATAAATAGGATATATCATGTGAGTTATCTATACAGTTTTATTTTGACCAATAACCCAAACAGCTGGGGGTTTCTTCTAGGTCTGGTGATAATATCACTAAGATATTAACTTGCGTGTGGGTTTCATTAACTCTCTTAGAGAGGGCTACAGCTGCACGTGAATTCAACACTTGTGTATCAATCTTGGCTTCTGATTGTTAGTCATTCTTCTCGCCCAGAATTTTTTGACCTACATTTTTACATTATTTCAGAATAATTTCTCATTTATTGAAGCGTTGCTCAGTTAGCCCGTTTATTTTCACGCCCCTTCCTCTGTGCCCTAAAGCTTTATAATATTCAAGTATCATATATTATCCTAAGCCTTGCTACAATTAGCATAATAATTGGAATTATTTCTTTTATGTGGAATTATGATCATTATTTAAAATTCTTATTTGCTTTCAAGCCCTGTAGATTTATCGAAATTGTTCGCCAGTAATTTTCTGTTGAATTTCCTTTTTTCTATGTCTAAATATTCAAAGTTTATATTCATGTAAGCTCTTCCACTCAGTTTAATTATTCTTTTGGTATTACAGCTGCATATTATTTAAAAACAAATGTATATCTCCATTGTTCCTTGTAGAGCTAATTGTAATAGATTTTAGTCTCTTCCCCTTATATCTAAAGCTGTACATTATTCTAGTAAAAATTTGTATCTGTTAGAGCACTTTATGAATTAGCGAAATTATTCTCTGGCCTCTTGTCTTAAACCTAAAGGGGTAAGTTTCCTAGATTAGCCTGATTAATCTCCGACCTAATATTCTTAGACCTAAGCTGTGTATTATTTCATAAGTTTATATCTAACTAAGACATATATATCATATATTATTGTATTTTTGTTAATAAATTCTTGTAAAGTTATTAGACTGTTATTGATTTTTGCCGGCATACTTTGGGGTAACTCTGACCCATAGCAACATACTGTAGATAGGACATAACATGTGACTTAGCTAAATATTTTTATTTTGACCAATAACCCAAACAGCTGGGGTTTTCTTCTAGGCCTGACATTGCTATCACTAAGATATTAGCTTACATGTGGATTTCCATATCTCTCTTAGAGAGGCCTACAGCTGCACGTGATTTCAACACTTGTGTATCAGTCTAGGCTTCGGATAGTTAAGTCATTCTCGCCCAAAATTCTTGACCCAAATTTTTACATTATTTCAAAATAATTTCTCATCTATTGAAGCGTTTCTCATTTAGCCCATTTATTTTCAACCTTCTTCCTAAGCTTTGCAACAATTAACTTAATAATTTGAATTCTTTCTTTTAGGTGGAATTTTTATCATTATTTGAGAAATTTTATTTGCTTTCAAACCCCTCTATATCCATAAAAATTATTCACCAGCAATTTCCGGTTGAATTGTACATTATTTCATAACGAAAAAACTTTATATCTTAATATTTTAAAGTTAATATTAATCTAAGCTCTTCTACTTGTCTAATTAGTCTTCTGTCTCTTTCTCTTGGAATTACGACTGCATATTATTTAAAAACAAGTGTATATCTTCATTGTTCCTTGTGAGCTAATGTAATCGTTTTCAGTATTTTCCTCCTAGATCTAAGACTGCACATTACTCCGATATAAATTTTAATCTATGAGACCACTTCTTGAGTAAACGAAATTATTCTCTAGCCTCTTGTCTTAAATCTAAAGTTGTAAGTTTCCTTGATTAGCCTAATAAATCTTTGGTCTATTATTCTCAGACCTAAACTGTGTATTCTTTCAAAGTTTTATATATAACTAAGACTTTTAAGATTATTCTTATTGTTATACAACCTCTTTCTCTCAAGACTTGATGCTGAATATTATTTCAAAGCAATTTTGTAACTGTGAAAACCCTTCTAAAACCATTCGAATTCAAGAACATTGCTGCTGTTATAAAGTTTTCTATCCTTTCATATGCTTCAATATTATTATTATTATTATTATTATTATTATTATTATTATTATTATTATTATTACTAACACATCAGACACACCATATTCCACAAGCAAGTTTTGTTAAATAAAAATTTACTATTGGATTTGGAAACTTGTTCCGTTGGAATTTAAGAACAAACGAATGATAATGAAGCAAATTGCTGACCTTGCAGAAAAATGCCTTGTTTAAAAGAAACTAGATAAAAATAGGAAAAGGAAAACCACACTGTTTCGTTTATTATAGAAGGAGAACAAAGTAAATATTATGAAAGCAATGGACTTTGGTCTAATATTCTATTCCTTCTTTGTCTCTACAGTGACGAAGGAATCTTTTACAAATACCAGACATAATAATTATGTAATTCTGCAATCTTCTTTTCGACATATTATTATTCTTCAAGTATTCGCACGTTGACACACACACATAATGTATGTGTGCATACACACACACACACACACACACACACATATATATATATATATATATATATATATATATGTATACATATATATATATATATATATATATATATATATATATATATATATATATATATATATGTATATACATGTAATATATATGTATAATTATATATATATATATGTATATATACATATATATACAGCATATATATAGATAGATATAGATAAATAAATATAGTATATGCATATAGACATACAGATTTATATTTGTTTGCATATATTTTTGTGTGTTTTTGCGTTTTATCTTGCTTTTATTTATTTGCTCATATATGAAATATGTATGCATATATATATATATATATATATATATATATATATATATATATATATATATATATATATATATATATGTATATATATATATATATATATATATATATATATATATATATTACTTATCAGTCACAAAACTGCACGTGACATATATTAAAGGGTAAAATCCACAGGAAACAGGAAAGGAAAAGACCAGGTACCAAGCGCTTTCGTGTATTATGTAGGCTACATTTCTTCAGGGTACCCTGAAGAAGTGTAGCCTACATAATACACGAAAGCGCTTGGTACCTGGTCTTTTCCTTTCCTGTTTCCTGTGGATTTTACCCTTTAATATATATATATATATATATATATATATATATATATATATATATATATATATATATATATATATATATATATATGTGTGTGTGTGTGTGCGTGTATATACGTATTTTATATATACATAAGATATATACATTATATAGACATTATATAACATATACAGTATATACTGCATATATGTATATATAAACATATAGCTTGTTGATCTATTTCCCAATAGCATGTGTGCACGTGCAAAGAGAGAGAGAGAGAGAGAGAGAGAGAGAGAGAGAGAGAGAGAGAGAGAGAGAGAGAGAGAGAGAGAAACAACAACAATATGCAGGAAATATCCCTAGAGCATAAAAGTAAACAAACAAACTAGTGGGATCCCCCACACTCACCTGATATTAATTAGCGTGGATGGATCTCGGGGAGTAATTACTTATCTGAATGACCCATTACTACTCGTTAACTCTGACATTTACACAGATTGCTTTAATTAACTTATCACACAAATATTGACAGCCTGCTTTCTTAGGGGCTCAAGCTATTCCAGGGAGATTTCTTCACATCCAGGTTTGGTCCTGGATTTCTTCAGGTTGGAATTAATTCTAAGCATGAGACTTCATTCAGGGATTAATTTCTGGAAGATTTCTTCGTGTGTGGACTCATTTCATAGGAAATTCTTTGTCTTGATTAATTTCAGGGAGAATTTTCCAGGGCTGGATTTATTGATTCATGTTAGGTAGAATTTTTCATACCTGGATTAATTTCAGGAGGAATTTTTCATACCTGGATTAATTTCAGGTAGAATTTTTCATACTTGGATTAATTTCATGTGGAATTTTCCATGGCCATATTAATTTCAGATAGAATTTTTCATGGCTGGATTGATTTTAGGTGGAAATTTTCATGGCTAGATTAATTTCATGTGGAATTTTTAACCACTGGAGTAATTTCAGGTGGAAAATTTCAATGGATTAATTTAAAAAGAATTTTTTCATAGCTGGAATAATTTTGTGGAAATTTTCATGGTTTGATTAGTTTCATGCGGAAATTTTCGTGGCTGGTTTAATTTCAGAAGGAATTTTTCATGGCTGGATTAATTTCAGGTGGAAATTTTCATGGTTTGATTAATTTCTTGTGGAGATTTTCGTGGTTGGATTAATTTCAGGTGGAATTTTTCCTCACTAGATTAATTTCAAGAGGAATTTTCAAGGGCTTCATTAATTTCAGGTGGAATTTTACATGGCTGGATTAATTTCAGGTTCAACTTTTCATGGCTGGATTAATTTCTGGTGGAATGTTTCACCACTGGATTGATTTCAGGTGGAATTTTCCCGCCTGGATTAGTTTTAGGTGGAATTTTTCATAACTGGAATAATTTCACGAAGATCTTACATGGCTGGATTAATTTCGTGCGGAAATTTTCCTGGCTGGATTAATTTTAGGTAGAAATTTTCATGGCTGGATTAATTTCATGTGGAATTTTTCATTACTGGATTAATTTCAAGTGGAATTTTCCAGGGCTGGATTAATTTCAGGAGGATTTTTTTCATGCATAGATTAATTTCATCAGGAAATTCAGAAGAATTTAATTCTATCTGGATTAATTTCAGAGTGATTTACTCATGTCTGGACTAATTTAAAAGGGATATTTTTCCTACCTTGACTATTTTTCAAAAGGGACTTTTACATGTCTCTATTATTTTGAGGGATTTCTTTACATCTGGATCAAATTCAGATGGACTTATTCATGGCTGGACTCATTTCACAGGTAATATTTATGTCTGCATTAGTTTCAAAGGGATTTTTTCATGATCGGACTAATTTTCTGATGTTTCTTCATGTCTGGATAAATTTCAGAGGGATTCTTTTATTGATTTATCACTGAATTTCTTTAGTTCTGTTTATTTCGTTATTTTTTCTCAATCTATAATCCTTCCAAATAGATCTTCAATAAATTGCTATTTATTGAGCTCTCTTCGTCGGGAAGTCTTGGGAGTTTTTGTTTTAATCAAGTCACATTGATTTCTTCAGTTCATAGATTTTTCTGCGGTTGGACTAATTCCAGACCTTTTTGTTAAGGTTTGAATTCATTCAGGAGGATTTGAGTCAGTTTTCATTCTAGTAACATCTAATAAGAACTGAGGCCTTTTAAGGACAGTTGAATATTCTTTGCAATCATTACATGAATTATTCTATAGAAGAGCCAGTGTTTTACATAAGGTAAAGCAATCTAAATGTAAGTTACATTAATATTACAAGCTTTTAGAAGGATTCCAGGACTGCATTTATACCGTGTTACATCACCCACACCTACTATATAGAACTTGGGATGATTTCTGGTACATTTCATAAAATGTGGAATCGCCCGAATCATTTCTTTAGGACTTAAATAAATTGAGGGAAGTCATACAACAGTTTTTGCAGGACGTGTTTTTATTACATGGATGCAAAATCGTTTTCATAATCTATATATATTCATTCATGGAGAGTACCATAGGAATCAAGCCATTCCATCAGGGTTTGCAATGTTTCCACAAATTCTCTCTTTTCCAAGAGGACACTCATAAGTGGAGCTATTCTAAAACCACTCAAGATGGTATTTTCACTTTTATGGTGTGACCCACACTTGAAGAGCATTCTTTTTTGTATTGATATTTGGGTACCTAAGCTATAAAACAACAATAATTGTGGACATATTTCGTTCTTTATCTACTTCGATAAGGTGGCTATTTTTCATGTTACATCTACATTCATTTCATGGAGATAAAACACTTATGTTCATATATCAATATCTAATAATTACACAGTAAAATAATGTATCGATGAAAAGATCAATAATAGTTTTTTTGAAAAACAAAAAACGCATGGTACAAAAAAAAAAAAAAAAGAATTTTCGTCCTCAAAATGGCTGCTCTGAAATATATGCAATTCTTTTTTTTCCCTAAATAAATTGCATTGGTTTGGAATTTCCAATTTATTGTTATGCTACGTTGGTTGTCGAAACATATCGTTAAAATAGATGATACCAATAAACCGTTGGTATCAGACCACTCTGCGTTGATGACAAGCAAAGTACTGGCAGTTATTATGCGATTCAACTAAATTAGCGAAGGGCGAAACGAAGGATATACACAATTAAAACTTGCAATTCAAAAAGGAGATAAAGGGAAAAGGTTTAAAAGCTTCCATTGGTTGTAGTTTTCATCTAGAACAATTAGTGAATTCCTCATATGTAGTCGTCATATGTTGGAGAGAGAGAGAGAGAGAGAGAGAGAGAGAGAGAGAGAGAGAGAGAGAGATGCACGCAAACACACACACACACAAACACACACACACACATATATATGTTAATGTTATACAATCATATACTGTACAGATAAATATATACGCAGTACATACACACACTGACATATTATATATATATATATA